>NW_009612551.1:109801-115272 GCF_000690535.1 Cariama cristata
GGGGGGGGAGGAGGGGTTGTTTTAGGGATTATATCAGATAAATCAATAAGTTGGACAACAGAAAGGTGCAGCACTGCTTTAAATTGAAGAATAAGGAATGGAAGGTAAAGTGAAAGGCGTGAAGACAAAAATGCCTTTTTTACTAGCTGGCTTGCCAAAATGTACAGACAGCGGAAAATTAATTAAATAGAAAGGCGGGAGAGTTTTGTGATTTCTCCCCTTTTTTGTCTTACTTAAACCTTAGGTGGACCCATTTTGTCATGTACTTGCAAGATTTTATACATAACTGAAATTTTCATATGTGGAACCATTTGAAAGTAGGGACCTTGAAATTTGAGTTAGTTTGCCCATTATTGGGAAAAAATCAAAACTTTGATCTGTCAAAGCTGCTTATCTAAACAAAACATTTATATAACTTGTTTTTTATAATTATTGTGGCCTTGTGTTAAATTGTTTTAATAGGTGTGAACCTTATAAAATGTTTTAAAAACAAACACAACTAGAAAAACAGCTGGTATGTCTGGGCCTGCCATGCTATGGAAATGGTCAACAAGGGAAATGGGTCTGAGGTAGGTAAAAAGGCATCAAACCAACAGCAGTGAAAACCAGGGTTGGCAGCAGGATGACATCAGCAAACAGTAATAATTTGATGTCTGTGAAGATTTTGCTAGATTAATAATAATTAGGTATACATAAATAATTATAGTTTTTGACAGTTGTAATGACAAGTCATCCAAGGAAAAAAAAATCTGCATATTTGGAATTGAAAAATGTTGAGTTTGAGATGACAGAGAGAAAGAGGTGGTTGGGAACGGAGACAGGCAGCTTGTCTAAATATGTATAATACTAAATACAGGTGATTATATTATTTGAAATTAAAAATAAGCTGTGATTCAGTTATTTTTAAATTGTTAGGCCTTCTCAGCTGCAAATTTTACCAGGTGCTAGGAGCAGTTGTAATAACAGGCACGTCGCATGTTACTTAAAAATAACATTCCTAGGCATCAGTCGATATCTTTCCACTAAAGGAAAGCTGTTTACTGTGGTGAGAAGCAAATTCCTCTTTTCTCTTTTCCCTGTGTAATTTAAGATAGATTTCAAACTCTGTAATGCAGAAGCAATAGCAAAGATCTTAAAAGGTTGCCTTTTTGAAATTAATATATGGATGAATTAGGCAACTGCTGTATGTGCTATGGATATTTTTCTTGTGTGTTACATCTAAAGCTGAATGAAGAAACACTCCTTTAGATTTATAAACCGTGTTTTTAAATATGATTTTGTTTCACTTTATTGCACCTCATTGATCTCACTCCTCTTACTGTAGCTTAATGTACTATGGAAATCAGTAAGCAAAAATAGAAACCTGTATTCTTTTTTACAGTAACATGTCAACACTGAGTATGAATAGAACACTTGAAATATGTAAAAACCCCTTTGTTTTTCCCTTGTTGACCTGTACCAATGGGATAAATTGGTCATCGTTCAAAAGCGGTCAGGAGAAGGCTCAGAAGTCTGACAATAAATGAAGTTATGCTGCTCTGCAGGTCTAGTGTCTCTGAGATTCTGGAGCCATAAAGGACTGGTGATGGAGCAGTGGCGGTGGTTGTAGCTGAGTGTGCTCCTCGTGACACGTGGTATAATGCAGACCCATGATAGAGTGGTCTGCAAGGTGTGCCAAGCTTTACTGGGGCCAGTGTGAGTCCAACAAATGAGAAGGAAGATACTATTGGTACCTGGAAGAGTATCACACCACTGACTTTCTCTTTTGTTTCAGAAGGTGATAGTAAAAGAGTCTTCTTCCAAACTTCTTATTAAAGTGAACGTGTCTTTCTTTTAGGCTGTTGGCACTGAAAAGATAGAGAGGGATTGTTAGGTTTATATTAAAATAAATGAAGACTATTCTATAAATACTTACAAACTTCAAAAAGTAGCTTTTAAGTAAAGTAGGTTTGGTTCATTATCATGGTATGATGCAGTATCTCACGATCTCATCTTAAGATGCTAGTCTCAGTTTTGATTGGCAGTAAGTGTAAAGGTCTGATATACCATTGGCAAGCTATTTATTGCTTGTGATTTTTAGTAATGGCTAGACAAAGCTCAGATAAGCTTATGTAGTTATTGTACATTTGAGACCTCCAGTTAGCACAGGATTTGCTAGAGAGGTATGTTTTAGTTACAGATGTGTCCAAAAATAAACCTGTTAAGAAGGTACTTAAACAAGCAACACCCATAAGTTTTAGTCTGTTTTATTTTTATGTGTTGATTTGAAAATTTTATATGGAAAATGCTAAACTTAGGAAGAAAACCTGGGCTCCCTTTTAATGTTTGTGAATTTAAATGCTGTCAACTTTCAAATAGCAGAAACCGATAAATCTCTGTTTGCATTTTGATGTGATGCTGATGTTTCTGTGATTGTCACTAGACTGAGAAAGTTTGTTCAGTGATATGAAGATCTTGGAATTCTAATGTAAACTTTCAAGTATTGGATCTAGAATGTTTCTAAGAGCATCTTTAGTATTGTGTATGTGTTCATCTGGCTGTGTCTGAATATACGTGAGCTGTTTTATACTCTTATATTTGGAAACATACTGCATGATTTATTTGACAAAAATGTGGAAGCTTTGATCCAATACTTTAATTTTATCATACATTTGATCTCTTGATTATTGCAATTACTTTCTAGTATACTCATATCCATATTGTGTATAGATGAAAGAAGCACGTTGCGTTTGGAAAAGACAGCACAAAAATGGCCTTGTATTGCTTAAGAAGATAATGCAAATGATAAGGAGCTAATTATTCAGACAATTTTACTTCTAAATAATTCTGATCACTTTTAAGTAATTGCTGGAGGGGGTCTTTTATGTTTGGACAGTAAGTTACACGTAGCTCAAATACAAAACTTTCAACTTTCAGTTGATTTCAGCTAGAGTTAAGTTACAGAGTTTCTATTTTATATCTGCGTTGATTTCCCTACCACCTCGCAAAAACTAGTTGAATTGTCCAGAGAGCGTGTTAGCTAAATAATGAGTTTACATTTATTGCTCTGCTGTTACTTAGTCACTAGCTTCTTGTTTCTGAAGAAGGTCACCAAAATGAAGCTAGTTTGTCATGACCTGCAGCAGTCTCTGGCTGTTGGTACCCAATCGTACATCGCTGAACCCTGCATGAGGAGGTTTCTTGTTTCTCAGAGCAGTGGTCCATCATCCCTACTGGTGCTATATTTCATGGATTTTGAACATCATATGAAATGTGACAGTTCTTCCATTGTATATCTTTACTGGAGTTTTTACTAGGTTTCTTGCATGAGAGAAATGGTTAATACGTATGTAATGGCAAATACCTGTTACTTAGAAAAGAACCCCAATATTTAACATTTGACAGAAAATACTCAATAGTTAATGAAAAAAACTTGCATCCTTGCTGCTTGTTACCATAAAAATCAGTATTATAAGCAAATGAGATCAATAGTGAAGTTGTGCTTGACCCAGGATAAGGTGCGAAGAGATGCATCCGTTTTGGAAAAGCATCGGTGTCTGGAAAGTGGTGTGAAGAATATCAGTACTTAGCCTTTTGTGAAGGGTATATGTGATCTAGGATAACCAGAGTGATGTTCATTTATCTTTAAATCATTAAAGTTTTCATTAAGGTTAATTGCACTGGAAGTTTGAAGAGTCTGTACAGAGATAATTAGAAAAGAAATAAACCTCTTAAGAATTTTTTGCAGTCTTACAAAGAACTCACTTCAATTAGTTAAATGGTTTCTTTAAATACGTAATTAACTAGAAAGTTTTCAGGAATTAACCTCTGCTGTTGATATGCAATTGTCACATGATTTTTCATTTATAGACAGCTGAATTCTGACTTTAGGTGTACACCCCAAACTTAATTCTAGATTTTCTGTAATTGAAACCAACATAACACAGAATATTTCTCTTTAAATTTTCACATAGACTGCCTCATCTGTTGAGTTAGGTAGTTTTTCCCTTTCTTTTGCACTGAACAGATCTTTACAAAACATACCCCAGTGCTTTCATGACTACTTTAACTGCCACTTTGTTTTATGCAAAGTTTGAGTTTACAGCTTGCTACCTGTAAAAAAAAAAACAAAAAAACAAAAAACAAAAAAAACAACAAAAAAACCCCACCAACCAACAAAACACCCCCCCCAAAAAAAAACCACCCCACAACCAAAAAAAAAACCCCACATCTCAAACCTGTCTAATTTTGACCTGAGTTACAACAGAGAGTGAGGGCTGCATGCCTTGCTGTGACACATTTATGTATTATTTTTGATGCATAGCTTATACCTTTCTGCTACAGTCTTACTAATAATAGGATTCCTTATTTTATCTGGCCTTGATATTGAGCATTACTGTAAGACAGGGTAGCTAGAAGGTGGTTAGAAGCAGCAAAGCCGAAAATCCTTATCTTTAAGATTATGGGATTGTTTGGTTTTTTTGCTATTAAAACCTGAAATGTTAGTCTATAACACTGTGCATATATTCACTTCTAGATAAAAGTAATCATGTAAAACTCACAGGTGCTATCTGTGTCCTTAGATTTAAATATACACACCATCACTGTTCCTTTGAAATGTTCATAATTACTAATACCGACCTTTGTAAAATGAGTTTCATTTTCTTTTAAGAAAATAAACATATTTAGCTCAAGCTACTTCATGTGTCCTTTTATTTGAAAGCTAATTGCATATCTTTGGATGTGGGATTTATCGTGATGGCAATAAGATTAATTGTAGAAGTCCAGTTGAATGCCACTGTAATTGGGTATGAAGCTCTTTACTTCCTAGGTATGTATTTCCAAGCAGAGCATGTTTAGTGTGCATGTATCTTTCTTCAGTGAAATTAGACAAACTAATTATAGTATTTACTTTAATAATTTACGTGAGACATGCACAGAGAAGTGCTAGATAGCCAAAAATACAAAGCAATTAAAAATTCATTGTCATCAAGAGAAAGAGTTTGGAAATACCGGAAGTGTGAAATCTCTGAGGATAACTCATAAAGTAGGGTGGTGAGTATCTGAAAGAGAGAGGACCGAAGGGGTGTGTACAGTGAGATTGAGTGTATGTGAGAAGGGGGAATGTGAAAGCTGGAAAACGGAATGCGGTAAAAAGAACAGGGGCAGGAAAGAAAGGAAGCATTAAGAGTCAATTTTCAGCATTTTTTGCCTTACTTGTGTGTTAGTAGTACTGCATTTACTATAGAGCAGTATGTTTGCTGCTTTTAAACAGAATGACTGTATGCATAATAATCATCTTCGAGTTAATAGTAACCATTGCTGCTCATGTCGCTTTTCGATAGTTTTCAGAGAAGTCATTAAATGAACCTCTCCTCTTTCCAAAGTAACACTGACACACTTTGTATTATCAAAAACGTAGTTTATTGTTGGCAATGTTGGCTATCTTTCAGTTTGTCAAAAAAGGAAAAAAGTAAAATTGGTGTTTTGTG
>NW_009612552.1:0-5976 GCF_000690535.1 Cariama cristata
AATGCTCGCTGCTTTCTGGGCCACCTTTCTGAGATGCCCTCACCCTGGCCTCTGGCCTGCTGCTGGGTTTCTGCGAGGCAGGGGCTGCCTGACGGCACATGCAGCTCTAGATGCTGCTCCAGAAAACGTGCCTGGCTGTGTTTAGCAGCAGGAGCGGGTCTGACTCCCTCCCTGGGGAGAGGCCGGGAAAAAAGGCTGCTTTCGCTTTAAAATGTTTCTCTATAAATACCCAGAACACCGTATCCTTGAGAAACAACCTTCGTCTCCCCTCCCAGCCGCCATCACAACACGCGGGGCTGGGACAGTCGAGGGCGAAGCAGGGTAGCAGGCAGGGAGCTGCGCACATGGCGCTCCCCATCTTTGGGCAGCCCTGAGCTTTGTGTCCTGCAGAGCCTGGAGAGCAGCTCCAATGGTTCAGCCCCCCTGGGGGTACCACTGCCAGAGCTCTCCCGCAGCTCCCTGGGCATCTCCCTGCTCTGTGCCAGTGCCCTCCTCTCCCCACCCTCTCCCAAGGAAACTGGGACCTGAGAAATTCCCAGGGCTGAGATTTCTTAATCGATTGTGCACGTTGGTGCTGTCGATGAGGGGTCCAGGAGCCTCCGTGTCCCAGGCAGCCTGAGATTTCGGTTAGTGTCTTGCACCACGGCCCATCCAAGGCAAACCCAGCAGGAAGAAAAGGGATTTTCCAACTGCCAGACTACAAGAGACCCCTCCCTGTCACCGCAGCACTGCACCCTCTGGGCTTTTTTCTGGAGATGAAGCTGCTGCGACACTCTCGTGTTGACTCATTTGGCCCCGGTCCAGAGGGGAGCACAGAGGGTGCCGAGCACCGAGATGTTTCTCCTCTGCAGGGAGTGTGTGCTGGCATGTATGGCCCTGCTTAGCCTGGAGGAGGAAAATTAGGTGAGGGATTAGAGTGGCTCTTCTCTGGGTTTTCACAGGCACTGAGCAGTGAATTGAATGCTGCAGGGGAGAACTGGGCACCTTCGCAATTCGGCCCTGTGCTGCACGGCCGTGGCCCTGACCAGGGCCAGGAGCGATCATGGCCTCGCCGGCCTCCGCACGCACCCAGAAGAACCAATTCTGGGCAGAGCCCGTCTGAAACACCCATTTTCCTGCACTTTCCTTCCTCCTTGGATGGCTTTCCTCCCGCCAAGCCCACCTCTGCTTTCACTATGCCAAGGAGGAGAGAGCTCGTTCCTGCACTCCAGAGACCCCAGACCCCGAGTGCCATCTCAAAAGCGTGAGTCTAACGGAGCAAAACCAATCCTAAATTGTTCCCGTCCCATCTTCACAAGCCTTGACTCCCACTTGGGCCTGCCTGGGGTGCATTTGAATTGATTTGGAGAGCACACGGCTGCCGGCAGCTTCTAGAAGGCTCCTGATGGCTCAGGGATGGGGAATGACCAGCAAGTCCATACCTCAGCTCCACGCCTGGGGAAGGGGTGCACAGGCTATGGGGGCTGATGCCCAGCATGCCCGCGTGGAAAAGGGAGCAGCATCGAGGGCAGAGCCGGGTCTGAACCATGTGTAACCCCGTGACACATCCCTTCACCCCTCTGTTTCCATGCTGCTTTTAACGCCTGTAACAGGGAAACACACCCAGGTCAACAGAGATTTCTCCCAGAGGGTGGTCATCCCCGGGCACACACTTGTGGATGGAGCAGTGGGCAGCACCCATCTCTGCTTCCACCAGGGTGTCCACGCGGTGGCAAAGCCACCACCTCCATCCCACCACCATGTAGTCTTTGATGGCGGCAGCAAACTCTAGGCAGGGGAGCAGCCGGGGCTGTGGATCTGAAACCTGGCTGTTTGTCCCCTTGCCCCTCCTGCATCCTTATTCCACCCTCAATTTCCCATAGAATCATAGAATAGAATCATAGAATCATTATGGTTGGAAGAGACCTCAAAGATCATCAAGTCCAACTGTATACCCGATGCTACCATGCCCACTAAACCATGTCTTGAAGCACCACATCTAAACGTTTTTTTGAACACCTCCAGAGATGGTGACTCCACCACCTCCCTGGGGAGCCCGTTCCAGTGCCTAAAATTGCCGCCTTTGCCGCCTTTGCCCTGGTGATGCCAGGCTCTCTGCATGGGCTGGTTCCCTTGGGCGCCCATCGACGCCTTCTCCGCTCCTCCCTGCCTGGGCACCTCGACTTGGCTGAGCCTGCCCGTCCCTGGGGCAGGACCTGCTCCTGCTCACGAGCCATGGTGGCTGCCAGTGAGAGGCCATGCAGGTTGCTGGATGGGGACCTGCAGGGCTTTCTTCCATGGAGTGGTTGTTATTTTAGGTCTTCTGCTGAGCCCTGCAGTGTTGCCCTATCCATTAACCTGACACCCTGCCCAGCTTCACAGCCCATGGCCAAATTTCCTTGGGTGATGTTAGCACCAGTGAATCCTCTTCCCAGGCTGAGCTGCTGCTTTTCACCGAGGCAGTGGGGTGGACCTTGCCATCCCGATGACAGGGTGGGATGCAGGACTTGCCCAGCCAGCTGGAAACCGGTGCAGGCTGGCATGCTGGAGAGGAGCAGCAGAAGTTTCTTATCATGGGGCATCAAGGCTTTGGGGACCGTGTGACGAAATGATGACCCTCCCTTGGGAGCAGAGGGGGAGAGAAGTGGCTGAGCGGGGCAGGAGGAGCCAGGCTCTGCAGCCTCCATGAATGGTGCTGGGCCATAAACGCGGCACGGTGGCTGTCATTTATGTGTCGGCAAACACGTCAAGTGGGCTCGACTATTGATTCTGACCATATAAAAGAGTGTTGTGGCACTTGTTCAGGTTTGTGCAGGTTTTACAGCTCTTGTTCTAAGAAGTGCCCATGTATTTGGTTTTGCTCCTTCCTTCAGGTCTATCTGTTGACATTGGCTCTCCTAACCAGAGTGCTGGGCCATGCCAGGAAGCTGAGTGTATGGCTCTCCTTGCGTTTCCCACTTTCCCAGAGGTTATCGCCTATAAAATCTCGCACACACCCATGGCCGGGACAGGTTTCTGGTGCAGAGGCAGGTGAAAGGTGCCCGCTGGTCCCACGTTGGTAGGTTTGGGTGCCCTGTGCTTGGCGGCAGGAGCTGAGCCTCCCACCCTGACAGATGGATTTTAGGGTGGATGGGCAAAGCCACAGGGAAGGTGCTGCCCTGGGCAGGCTGGGGTGGGATGAGCAAGGTCAGAGGTCTGTAGGGCTGCGATGAAAATCTGAATGTCAAACCAACTTGGATGTCCAGAGGGGGAGAAGGTGTCAGGGCTCCCAGAACATTAGTGCAGAGGAGATGGCCCATGCGTGGTGACCCACAGCAGGACGCACACGGTTATCACCCACTCCCCACCTCCAGTCCTCTTCCCAACAGGAGATGCTGGCACCAGCTCGGCCCACAAGGACACCTTGGTGCTGGGGGCTCAGAGGGCTTGAGCCCAGGGCGATGGTCCCCATCCACCCCTCGGCACTGGGGCTGCTGGTACCATGGGGACACAGCCGAGGTCCCTCCAGTGGCTGCAGCTTTTTGGGATAGAAAGTCTGGGCTGGCCCTGCAGACTCTTTAGCTTTCTGGAGCCAGGATCCATCCACTCCTCGACTGCTGGTGCCTTTCCACAGCCACTTGCTCTTCATGGAGCTGCTCCTCTCGCACCTTTGGTGCATCATCCAGAGCCCACCATTATTTTTTGAGGCATGTATTTCCTGAAAGGATTTGCTGGGTAATTTCTCTTGATGCTCAGGCTGAAGCTTGGACAGGAGCTGTTCCTGGGAGCAATTGCTTCTGGGACCTGGCTTTGCTCAGAGGCCCCAGAGGGAATGTGGTGCCTCTGCCCAGCGCAGGCCAGCAGAGCCATCGGCCCTGGGTTCACGATGCAGCCGCTACCTTGAAATTTGCCTTCCATGAAAATTCTGCAACATTTGCTGTTTCCACAAACATTTCTGCCAGGAACCTTGTTTGCTTGAATATTTGAGGAAAGCAAACAGAGAAGGAGCCTGAACACAAAGAGTCATGGACATTTTTTGGCAGTCTCTGCCCCGTTCTAACCCCGAGCCCGCCGGCAGAGACACTTGCAGGCATCCTCCCTGCCCAACGTACCCCTTGGCTCTGCCCCATGCACTGCCCCAGTCCCGCTCCAAATATTGCTGTATTTAAAAGAAAATCACCCAGACCTTGCTGTCTGCTGGACCACCATCACTCACCACCCCTTTTTAGTCACTTTAAATAAACATAAATTTTTAATGCCATTTAAGAAATGTCAGCAGAAGACTAACCAAGCATGTCTGACTGGCAGACCTACACCTGCCCTGCAGAACTCAAAATAGCTCTCAGACACTCCTCAAACCTTCCCCAGCCTCACGCTGCTCACCTTCCAGAGCTGGAGCTCATTGCCCGCTGGTAGCAGCCCTCTGTGCTCACTCCCCCTTATAAAAATACCATCGTGTTTTCAAGCGAAGCCGAAGCCGAGGGCGTGCTGCTGGCCCGATAAGCGGCCGGGGTGAGGCGGCTGCCCCGGCGCGGTGGAAGTCACAGCCCTGCAGCTGCCCTGCGACACTGGGCAGCATCCCTGCAGCCCCCCGCGATGGGGGGAGCATCCCCAGCTCTTCCCCAAGGAAACCTTCACCCAGCACCAGCAAACAGCACTAAGGATTGGGCCAAGGTGGCTAAAGCAGTGATTATACTTTTTGCATCCTATCTAAATACCAGTGTGTATTCCTGGGTGCAGCAAGACCTTACTCAGCTGTTTCTTGCCCTGGTAAGTGCTGATCCTGCCAGCACCAGTGTTACGGCCACCCCGACAGCCGGCGGGGATGGCGGGGGGGTAGGAGTGTGAACAGGGAAGGGGGCTGTGCCGGGTGTCCTAACACCCACCGGACCCTGACAGCCTTTGGGCCATGGACACAGAGCAGAGGAAGTAAACAGAGGAATTAAATAGCAGCTGGTATGAGAAATCAAGGGGGAAGAGCTCAGTTTGGTTCATATCTAGTGGAAAGCTATAAACAATTAGATCCATTTGGCAAAAAAAAATAATTGCTTCACAGTGAAAAGTAAAAATGCTCAGAAATTCTGCCTCCTCTTATGTTCTTCAGCTGAAACTATTCACCACATCTGACCAAAACTCCTGACGTCTCGCATTTTTCAGCGAATTTCCAAAGCTGCTTTACTGAGCTGGCCCTGATCATGCGCCGGTCCCTGCTATAACCACCGGACCCAGGGATGCCCAGCTCCGAGAGCTGCTCCCAAAATAGGAAGGAGTGGTGCTGCCTGCGCTGGTATTGAGGGCAATTGCCTCGGTCGTGCCCAAGTCTTGTCAGGAGAATAAAGATGGAGCCAGGGGCTCATTGCCTCCTCTCTGCCTGGGAGAGGACCGTCCCCTCACCCCCTCTCCATCCCCTACCCTCTCACACACCTATTTGCAGCCTCTCCAGGGGATTTAGCATCAGTGTGCCTGGAGGAGTCCTTTCCAGCTCACAACCTGTCCTCAGCGGGTGCTGGTGAGGACGCTGAATGTGCCCCCAGCCCCACGGCTCTCCAGGAGCTGCAGCATCACTCCCTTCTTGCCCAGGGACCCATGCAGAGTGCTGGGGACAGGACACCTTTGTCACCACCTGGCAGGCCGTCCTCCAAATCCTTTACACGAGGCACAAGTCTGATGGAAGGGAAATAAGTGCCCCCAAGGTATGGTTTAGGGGGAATGCTGGTGGCACTTTGGGGAGGGATGGATGGGAAGGGTTGCAGTAATTGCGGGGTGTGGGGGGGGATACCCCACTCTCTGCTCTTACTGATGCCACCACTGCAAAGAGTGGGCCAGACCCGCTCGCCATCCTGAGGCCAAGTGCCAGCACCCATCTTCCCCCTTAAAATATGTCCCTGGCTTCAAATGGGTGCTAAAACGCTGAAGCCCCTGATGGATGGGGAGATGGAAAAATCAGAAAATCTTTCCATCTGTCTAAAGAAACTGAAAATAACGGCATGACCCCTCCAAGACTGAAGGCTTGTCTGG
>NW_009612553.1:0-6010 GCF_000690535.1 Cariama cristata
GCCCCCCGCCAGCACCTGCAGCCGGTACAACTTTTCATTTAATCATGAGGTAATCATCTTTTTCTCAGCTTTTTTTTTTTTCTTTAACCCTCAGTAGGATCATGGCAAACATGCTGGGACAATAGGAAGCTCTGGAAAGATTTAACAGTTTCCTGATGATTCTTGCAAAGAACTCCCTTTACAAATCTGCAAGAAGAAATGATTGTTAGACTGTGTAGCAATTTTTTTAAGTTTTTGGGTTTATTCTGTTACATTTGCCTCTTCTTCCATATTTTGATACCAAGTCACAATAAGTATGTTAAACCATCTCAGAGCTAACTGTGAAAATGATATAATTACAAGAAAAATACTTACAAGGCATTAGGTAGCTCTTAGGCCGTTTTTCAGCAGTCTGCGTGCCCAGAGCCACGGCTTCAGAAATTGTTCCGAAGGAAGTTGTTTTGCTAGAAAGTTTAGGGAGCAAACCCCTCCTTCCCTCGCCCCTCGAGTCCCTGTCAGTGCCTGCTCTGCCCTTCCCAGGGTGCCCACTGCCTCCTGCGCTGCTGGCCCACAGCCCCTGTGGTGGACTGCAGAAAGTTTATTAGGAAAGAAATTAGGAAATTTGGATCGTAAAATACTTGTTTTGAGGGTGAGTGAAAGAAAGAGAAAAGCAATTGCATCTTTTACACTGGTGTAAGCCAAGAGGTGCAAGGTTTTGTGCCACTTTTTCTGTATCTTTTTGTGTTTATTTAATATAATACAAACATCAATATATAAATCTATTTAGATATAAATATGTAAATATAATGTAAAACTTTATTCTTTTGAAGTGTGGTATTTACATTTTGTTTAGTGCTGGGGAGTTTTGCTGGCTGAAGCCATCAGGTTCTCTGTATCTGTGACCTGAACTCACCAGCACAGAGACTAGTTTAAATTTAATTTTGTATAAGGCCCCAGTTTCAAACTCCTTTCTGCAACTGTGAGAAACAGAAATTTAAAGATAAAATTGGAATGGGACTTGGAAAAAACAGGGCAGTAGAGTGTTATGGTGGAAGTGTGTAGGATGGGCTTTTGGTCATGGAGCACAGTCCTGCTGGTTATATGTATATGTGTGTATAAGTATTTATGCTTCAAGACAAAAATCTCTCAAGAGATATTTAGTTAATATTAGAGTAACCTGGCAAATATGTCAGAATATGTCTTCAGGTTAAACAAACAAAATTGCAAATTGTGACAAATGAGCCATTTTAGTAGTGATACTCTTCCTTTTACAAACAGAAAGCATAAGACAGAGATCATCCAAATAAAGTAATTAAAATATATGAGTAACTGGATACACTTCATTAGGTATGATTTTGGGGTGTTGCAGAGAGAGTAGTCAGTGCATTAAACATTACGATTTTCAAAAGCGTACGTAGTCCTGAGTACAAACTGTGGAGGAGGGAGCCCAAGTGTAAAATAACAATATCCAGGCAGAGGCTGCAAATGCTAATAGTTGTTTTTTTCCCTCCAGAAAGGAGGCTTAGTCAATAATTAAAATAACCAATCCATATTTGACTTAAGATAAAAAGAACTAAAGTCATCTGTTTTTTTTTTCACTTGGCTTTGCTTTAGCATTCAAATTTAAGCACAAATGGAAGCATAAACATGCTGTCTCTGAGAGCTGCTTTTACCAGTAAGGCACTTAACATGCAAATCTGGAACATAAATTTAGCTTACAAATGGCATTGCACAAAGATTACTGTTACATCTCCTTCTGTAGCCAGAAAGAATGTGGAAAAGATAACTTGTTTCAGAAATAACTACAATTCAAGGAGAAACTGGCACAAGTTATTATAGTCTGATCACAGAAGCTTGCACCTTAAACTGGTGCATAGCATTGCTAACTAGTGAAGACATAATTTTTATTACTTTGAAGATAGACATGATTGAAGCTGGATGATAGGTAAATTTAATGACACACAAAATTTCCCATAGGAAAGTGCAAGCATGGATCTGGAGGAGGTGATAGTAGGAGCTTATAAACTTGATTTGCCAAATTTTCCACTCCTTTCATTTGTGACTTGAGCCTCTTCTTCTGTAGAAAGCCCTATTAATTCAGAATTCTCCCCTTGCTTGTAGTGGAGTACCATTTTACATCATGTATGAATATCTACCTAAGCTGTAAAGGCAGCGGCAAGTGTGTGTGTAAGTGCTCGATGTGACGTGCAGTCCATTTCTGTCACTAGACTTCTGCAGGATTTCTGCATGTGGTGTCATTGGAGCACCAGACTTTTACTTTGTGTGTGTGTGTTCTCTCTTACATGGCAGTAAGTTTCTAGCTATGGGCTGGTATAAAGGAGATAAGCAGTAGACCCTTGTTTTAAAAATAGGTAACACTCTGTTACTAATTCCCTATTACCTCTTTAATTCTCCAGAAGCAAAAACCTGGGAATTTGAAGTTATTCTTCCAACTTGGCGGAATGAGTTTGGGTTTTCACAGCTTGAGCTTATGTAAAAGGAAAAAAATAGTTGCTAAGTACTTTAATTATTTCCATGTCCTGTTTTTTCTTGCTTTGGAAAGAAAATGCTTTTAAATCTCCCAAATTATTTGGAAATTATTACTGTGATAATTTCAGTATATTGTAAACACATTTTTCTAAACCCTCCGTTAGTGAGCACGTTCTTCTGGTCAAGGAAGAGGATAGTAGGTAATATTTTAATAAATACTTAAATAATTGAAGTAGTTAATGATTTGGCACTAGATCCCAATATTAACTCTCAACAGTATAGATATTAAGTTCCAAAGATGCTGCATGAGCAGCCGTTTGAAATAAGGCCACAAGGAGTTGGTCTAGCGCATCAAAGCCTTTAGAGGTAATGAGCTGACCTGTAGCAGAGCTAGCTTAGATTCAGTCACGCTGATTTCTCAACAGAACTTCTCTTCATGCTCTACTTCTAGCTGCTCCTGGTTGGTGCTTTAGCTTTGGTTGTATTCTTTAGACTTGAAGAGCTCGTTTCTGCATTGGATTCCAATGACTTACACCACGACCTAGTGTAAGAAGGCATGCTAGTGATTGTATTTCTTCTCTGTTTATAATTGCAAGTATTTTTTTGTGCGCACTGCTGTTCATGAACTTTCAAGGATCCTTTCTTAGGTAACAGAAAAGCGTACAAGTGCAGATACAGTGGTCTAGGGTAACAGCCTTGATAGGCAAAGACTCAAACGTGAAATCACAGCCGCGACTTTTACTGCAAGTATTGTCTGAAGACTTCAACATAAGAGAACTTTTAAAAACTTGTCTCATTACTTAGTGTTAGAAGTGGGTTTGTTCAGAACTGAACGTTGAAAGTAGGTTAAATCAACAGTTATATCTGTTAAATGTTGCTCTTCAGAGGCTTACTGGATTCTGTGTTCTCCAAGTTAAAGAAGAAGTTGTCTCCTCATCTCACCTTGTAGTTCACATCATTTTATGGGGTCACATCTCATGCTTGGAAAGCACAACTTTGTAACAGCCATCTGTCATTACTTCTGAGAATACTTAGAGAAAGAATAATAACTGTGTTTAATAATTTGCCTGTGTAGGTTTTGTTGGTCTTTTTCATGTTTTGTTTTTTTTTTTCCTGAGGAAGTGACAATGTTTAGCTGTAATTTTGATTATCCCTTCTTCCACTTAGGAAGCTGCTAGACAAAAAAAGAGTCTTAGCTCAACTTCTGGATTATCACTAGTATTGTATTGAAAGACACGAATGTAGAGGAAAGAAAAAAGACATTTTGCTCTTTCCAATTCCGCTTTTTTATCCTAACCTGTTAACCTTTTTGATTCCTTGATTGACGCCCTGGTTGTCTTAGATTAACATAAGAAAAGGTTTTCAGAACTCACAGTGAACATAATGTATTTCATATGGTCACCTCATTATTCATCTGTGTTCTAATATCAAATGTAGTCTAGGCTTTTCCCCCATTTCTCCGTCTTGCTGTCTACTTAGAACACAATCATTTTTCCCCATAGGACAGTCACTTTGCGTTGTTGTGTTTGCCTGCTGTTGTCTTCACTTCAACTTACTGTTGTCTGCAAAGATTTTTATTTTTTTTTAATATACTTGTATGAAGGACACCATATAAACATAAATTGTGTTGAATTACATAATAAAAAGCCTATTAGTGTGAATACCTTTTTTCAAGGTTGTCGTAATGTGTCCATTTGAAAAAGAAGATAGTTCAGTCCCATGTTAAGTGTGATCATTTAAAATGTAATATACCGGAATTGATTTCTTTCTGTGTGTGTAATGGGGTATTCTGAACTTTGTATCAAGGTCATTTTTGCAGAATACCAATAGCTGAGCTAACCTAATAAAGCGTAACTTATGTTGGATTTAACCTAACTTGATGACTAATTTTCTTAAAGAATACTCCTATAGCTGCTAAACTTCATTACTTATGAAAATACTGCAAATCATTCCTGTCTTTTAGTGTGCCTTCTGTTCTTCTGTGGTTACCTGTCTCACTATTGCTCTTTATCGCAAGGTGGTGGAGATGGAAACCCATCTGAAATAGCACCGAACCCAGTTCTTCTGTAACACTCCTATGTGGTATGTGGAGACTTTGAGCTACCTAAGGCTAGGTGAGCGACAGCGGTGCCATTTTTGTATGTATCTAAAGCAGGGAAAACAATGCTTTTCGCACTGAAAAGCAAGCCACCACGATTGACTACATCAGCAGCAAATAGAATTAAGCTAAATACTTAAAAGTTAGTCTGGTTTCCTAAGGAAGCAAGGCATATACAGACATTTGGTCTATCCAGTAGGAAATTAGCAGGCAAAGTATGCATATCCTTCAGAAACCAAGCTTTGTTACTGTCTTTCTTCACAGAGGAACTTGTTTACTGTGGGTGCGTAATAAGTACATAAAAAACAGGCCTCCAGCCTATTTTAGGCACTACTCCTACACATAATCAAATCACATGGAGCAATGCAATTATGTGTGTTCTAAAAAGATGAGCATAATGAGAAAAATAATAGAACAATCTTTTTGTAAACCCGAAGTCAAGAATAGGTATCTTTAATGATATTCTGCACTTCGCTTTTCATCTGAGGTGTTGGAAGTACTTGATGTAATTAATGTTATACTCCTTTATGGGTGAGAAAACTGAGACTTGAGACTACCCTGACATAATCAAATAACTAGGTTTCTTACTTTGCTGTTTCCTGCTTAAACAGAAAATCACACTGTCTCCCTCACACCATTTGTAACTCTCCATTATTTTCTGTATATTTCTTACTCAGCAGTGAAGTCCTCCTCTTAAACATATATATTTGAAGTTCTAAAACTGTTTGAGGTGTTTGGAACTGAAAGCATGCTGCAGTATAATGCTCATCTGCTCATGCTCCCAGGCTTTTGGTCTGAGCAAGGTGTAAGAGATGAGTCTGCAGAATGAAAGACTAATGTTATTTTGAAATTGTGTATTATGAGGCTTGGCCTCCATGAAATCGTCTTCCTAGACTCAATTACTTCTGTGTATATAGATATCTACACAGATTCCTAGAGTTTTAGAACAGAAAATTTGTATGAAGTTAAATCAATCCTCTACCTCCTTGAAAACTGTTAATTTACGTAACTTCTAGCTCTGTAGCAGCCTGCATGGCAAACACAGTTCTCCAAATAATTTATTCCAGCTGCCTAAGAGGTCACCAAATGTTTTGGTTTTCTAGTTTTTAAATATCAAGGCTTTTTTTACTGTAGTCGTAAGTAATTCTGAAAGCTTTTTTTCAGATTTTCATGTATGTGCAGATGAAATATGTATCTATAGAACAAATTATTTTTCAAATGTGTAGTTGCAAATGGAAAAATAGATAAAAACCACCATTTTTGTGCCTGGTTTTAAATCCTAGAAAATCAAACAAGAGTAATTTTACTCTTCTGAACTGATTTAATTCTGAACCTTCTTGAAGAAAAAAGGAAAAAGAGATGATGATGAAATGGCAGCAAGAGGAGGAAGATTCTTTCTTGGAGCAGGTAGAAGAGATAGTGAACAGTCTAGGGTGTTCCCTA
>NW_009612553.1:6039-21194 GCF_000690535.1 Cariama cristata
TAAATGAAATGATATCAACACTTCCTCTCAAGCATCGGATTACTGAAAGCAGTTACGGCTTGTGGCTGTTCCCATCAGTTCCCAAGCAAAAATGTATTGTATTACTTCTGCATCTGAAAACTCAGTGAGAGTGAATTCCAGCAAAGGCACCTCCTGCAGATTTTGGCTGACAACCTGATGTTCAATACGAACACCTCCACGTGAGTTCCTACAATATCTTTAAGTATCTGTCCTGTAAGGAATGTGTATGTGTCGTTGTCTTCAGACTAGCAAGCCACCTTCCTTAAGAGTCATAATGACTCAGTGACCATGAAGATTTTCCCATCTGTTTTCTGCAGGATGTTGTTATTCTGATATTGCTAAAGTGTCAAAAATTTCCAAGATATCTGAACTGAAGTAGGAAATTTGAGGGGAAATCATCCCATTTGGATTTCTTTTTCCTCACTGCAGTCCCTTCCGAATCTGCGGTACTGTGAAGCTTCTCTTGTGCTTGTGTATCTGATTCTGGTTTAAAACTGCTGGAAACATCTTGCACACATTATCACCATTGGTCAGTTTTTCTACTAAGATGTCTACATGACATGGAAAGAAAACCTGAAGGTGATTCAAAACTTCTTTTGTAGCCATTTAAGAAACCTGCATCCTCTTTTGTAAGCAGCGCCAGTTCTCTGTTAGAATTGCTTTCATTCCGGCTGCTAGCTTTTGGGCTAAATGTGATAAATCAGTCCAGTAACCAAGACTTGGCCGAGGAAACCTGGTGTGGAATAGTTACAACTTCATGATCACCGTACTAGCCGTCAGAAGAAAGCCAAACTGATAACTGAGGAGAGCAGAAGAACATTTGAGAACCGTTGCGTGGCACCTGCTTATCACGCATTGGGTTTCCCTCCAGCAGTTCTATTCAGTAAGAAACTTAAAAGCTGGAAAGAGGCTGTGTTCATGCCGAGTGATTAAAATTACTGCTACCCCTGGATGCTATCATGAGACTATAATTTAACATTTTTTAAAAAACACCCAAAACACAAATATATCTATTTTTAGAAATAGTATGGAAGATGTTTCTTTTTAAAATTATTTTATTTTATTTTATTTCTTAGCCTTTCTCATCTGGACAAAGTAAACATTTTACAGGTTTTATTGGCATTGGAAGTTTTTGTGCAGCTAAGCAGTTGTTTTAGATTTTAGAGGGAAAGTAGTTTTGGCAATTGTTTAACATTCCCATGCCCAATGCGATCTGCTTTTTAATAGTAAGTTTATGAAATTACGTGGACAAACTGACATGTTCCTGGCTCCTGCTAAAGATGGTGAAGGTTGCTTAGAAACAATTTTATGCCCAGACACTGATGGCTTTTCCTATTTCTGCACCTCTTTGCTAGCCTCTGTGAACCAGCAGCAGAAAGGAGAGGGAGCTGGAACTGCACCTACTGTGTAGCACGTTGGACTTCCTGAGATGGAAAGATTTTCTGGTGTTTTATTCACAGAATTTTGAGAAAATGACTGAGAATGTGGTATTGTTTAAATGTATGAGGTTTATCTTGTGTTTTCCAACAAAACATTTGTTGGTCTGGCTCTGTATTTGTTTGCATAGCCCCACCTCACTGACGCTTAGAAGATGTTAGATAATTATTAATGATATCTAATTGTGAACATACTGTATTGTTTTATTCATTTTGTGAAACTTGAAAGTTACAGGATTTTTTTGATTACCAGTTCAGGAGAGATGAAGTTTCCTTGCACTGAAGGGTTGTACCTAAATGGAGTTAAGAAATTTATTATCATCTCTGTAATGTCCTACATTTGGTTGCCTCTTAATAATGTTTACTGAGCATATTATTGATATTTATAGAATGTCTAATTGAGATTGTAATTCCCCTTCTTTCTGCAATAGAAATAAAAGTCTGGTAAGTTAAGAATCACCAAAACATCCATTCAAAATGATTTATAAATGTTAAGAGCAAAAATCTATCATTTTAACTTAGCCTGACCTTATGCGTAACACAGGGCATAGAATTTTAATCTGATAATTGCTACATTAAATCTGTAATCAAGGGAAAATAGAGGCTATTCTTCACAGAAATACTTTGTTCTTTCATTAAAAAAACCCCAAACTGTGGAAAGGGATCATTTGCATTACCCTCACTGTTGTTGCTCTGAATTCTTTTCAGCTACTGGCTTGTTCTGCACCTCTTACTAGTGGCTTAAATCATTCTCTGCTATCATCAATATTTTTTTTCATGTGGAATGATACATAAAGTTTTATCAAAACTATCTGCTAATACTGACGTTTTAATTCAATAGTTGACTATTTTAGTCTGTGGGTGTGCTTATGTTAATAATAATGCATTTCTTGAATGAAAAATCTTCAGACAGCCGTGTCCAAAGAGAAGGTGAATTTTGCAGGGAGGTTTTCTGTGTTTACTCACTTAAACATGTGAAGTTTAATGTATGATACGTTTTTTATATATATCTTGATTTTTCTTTCTTGTCAAGCGATACGTTTGTCTAGCGGTAGATCAAAAACGAGCTATCAGTATTGCTACACTCACTGTGGCTCTGCTGAGATTTTACATAGTTCTGTATTTTGTGGATTTTACATTTTTTATCTCTTACTTTGTGTGATCCTTTTATGTGTTTGCCTTCAAAAGCAATAGGTGAAGTACAGTGTCCTGAAGCATAGTTAGCCTGCATGTTCATTCGTACGCTGATTTCCAAGGCCCTTATAATTTCTCATTTGCTGTTGCACGTTCTCCAAAGATACTTCCTGCTCTCTGTTGCATAGCTCTGATTCTGAGCATTCTAGGACTAGTTGTCTGCCCTTGTCCTTTTGCTTTATATACGGGATAACACATGCATCATCTAAGAGGTAAACTCATAAGTATTATATCAACATTTTTAATGGTTTTAGAGCTCTTCAGGTGAAACTTGCTGTGGATGTTTCATAAACATTGTTGTAAGTGCTTTGTAATAGCTCTTCCTCCACTGTGCGGTTTTAATTGGTTCCTTTTCCGCTCCTTGAATTTAAAGAGTGAAGAAAATTCCAGTGAGCTAAGTATTTGTGAGAATGATTGCCTTCATTGTGATCTTTCCTGAATGTTGCGGGTCTGCAATTGATTTTATAGAACTAGGGAAGGCAACTCCACTGAGAACCACACAATGTATGAACTGTACCAGAAACTCTCTTTATAAATGATGACATTTGACATTGACATTTGTCAGGTGACACAAAAAAATATTGGGAAAACCATAAATATGGAAAAGGATATGAGGCCATCATGTTTCATCCTTTTTTTAGTTTTTGTTTTTTAAAAGCAATCAACTTCAAAATGAAATATGGAAATTATTTGAAGTAGCATCTGTTAGTAATACTACTTATCAGAGAAGAGTGAGTTCTGCTTGGCATAGCACATACACAAGATACGTGCTCATAGAAAAGCCTCGCTGAGTCAGTTATGAGATTAAAAGTTTACTAAAATTAATTTTCAGTCTGTATCAGTCTTTTATGAGCACCTGAATTAATTCAGAATTTTGTTATGCTTTCATAATACAGCATATAACTTGTATCTTTCAAAATACTTAGAAGGTGTAGGAATTGCAGTCCATTGAAAGTGAAGATGAATTGAATTTCTAAGTCAGTTTGGTCCTTTAACCCAATTTTTTCCTTATCCCTTTTAAATGCTAATGCAAAGTTTCATCCAAACCTGAGAAGCAAAATAAGGTTTTTATTTCACTAGTTTATTGGGGCTTTTATTGTGGTTTCTTTTGCAAGGATGACAGGCCAACAAAGAGCTAATATGCTTGTGTATTTGTATGTGTTGTCTGATATCCAACATGAAGAGGGAATGCGAGAAAAGGAGGAGAATGGGATAAGCAACATCTCTGCCATCAACACCTGTTCTGAAAGGCAATTTACAGGCCCTTTTCTTGCTTGGTGATGAAAAAGGAGTTGTCAGACAACATAATTTTCTATCAGCATCGTTCCACTGAACCAAGAAGGGGAAGAGTCATCCTGACACTGTTTATCAGGCTTGCTCAAATGCTTTGGCTGCAGTCACACCAGGAAGTTTGGAAATGCTTTTTTCCATAAGTTTCCCGAGAGAGTGCAGCTCTCCATTAACCAAGCTGAATCACAATCCATTAGTATATTTGGGCAAAATTAATTGATGCTTTTCTCCTCAACATCTAAAAGCAAATTAGAAATGTTTCTTACATTTTGTCTTATAGCCAAGAAGATTGTATGCACTGTTAATCATCATTACTTTGCATAGAAGTAAACAGAAACACACAGAGGTGTAAGAGCCAGATTTAATTCTGAGCACCCTTGCTTTTTGATTGGTACGATGAGTTTTTTTCCATCCCAGATTGTATATTTTTTTCTTGGATTGTTGCAGTGTATTATGGTGGGTCATGGGGAGCCACAGAGAAGTGATTGCAAGAGGGGAGGGTGGAGAAAATAGCAGTTTCATGGTAAGAGAAAATGTTAGCTTTTTGGGGCCTTTATTCAGAGTCCAAGAAAGCCTTTTCCTGACTACATCAGGGATTAGAAATGAATTGTAAATACTAAGATGTTTGAACAAGGAGAACTTAGGAAAGTGATGTGGTTAGGCAGTTGAGGGAGTAGTGTAAACTACACAGGTTGTGGAGGTTATGACACGTCAATAGAGAACATACATAGGTCAGGATCCCCATTTCAAAGATTGTTCAAAACTGTAAGCTAGATGTACTGTTTAGTCACGTAGTTATTTGTTTACATGTTGCTTTTTGCTAGTCTAAAAACTAAGAAGATGATTGGTTGCTGGGGTACTATTGGCATTTTTCAGAAAAGAATAGAATTACATTCCAGTCTGCCAAGGAAATTTTGGTTGATAAGTGGAAAAACTACAAAGGGGTTTGTGCCTGAGAGTGAAAGAATCCTGTGACTACATCCTAAGTCACACAACAGTTTGAAGCAGGGATTCGGTTAGGGGGTCAACTTGAAGTAAGGAGGGTGGTCAGATCTAAGATAGCCGGGAGTGCTGGATGTATGGCTGTCAGAAGAGCTTCGCCTGGAAAGCTTGGCACAGAATTAAGCTGTTGAGTCTGGAAGTGCTTACTCTTGTATTTTAACTTGTCCACATTATACTCAGTATTCCATGTAAATCCGAAGTAGTTCATAGAAGTTCTTAATATGATGGTGCTAGTACAGTAGCAGAGCTGATGTTCAATAGAATTGACACTTGTATAAAAATTCATTTTTATTTCTTTACTGTAATCTTAGGGGAAGGGGTTGTTAGCTTTTAGCATAAGGTATCTTCAGTCAAGTGGCCTTTTTGGTCTCTCTGTTACTGGCGTTGAAACTTATCACTTCAGGATATAAAACACTTCAAAAAAAACCTGAAATACACATTACATTGTGTGTATTAAACATATTTACATTTTCTTTAAACATATTTACATTTTCTTTAGATGATGTTTCCAAATAATCACAAATACAACTTTCCCCATTTTTTTTAGTGCTGTTCTATGTTTTAGTATTTTCATTGTACGTATATTAAGCCAGTGTTCTGTGTTATGAAGGCTTAATTCTGGCCTGGTAGCTTGCTAAGAGTAAGTCCAAATGAAGTCGGAGAGACTGGTTCAGAAAGATGGTATTAATGGTTAGAGTATCAGAACTGTATAATTAATGGCCTGCTTGTGTGCACTTCCAGCCTTTATATGAATTGCTTATATCTCCTAGAAAAGTGCTGAGAATGCAAAGAATCTAACCTTCCCCTTTACCATTTGAAAAATTCTTAAGATGTTGCTTACTCATTTGTCAGGGAAAACAGAGCAGAATGACAGCTGCGTCCTATTCTGAGATGCTGAACCTAAGTTCAGAAAGCTATTTCTACATTTTATTGTTAAATTAGATGTATCCTTGCAAGCAGAAAAAAAAAGGAAAGTTGAATTCTCCATCCTGAGATCCAAATCAGCTAGAAGTTTTGAGTGGGAGGAAGAAGAGGAGATTATGTCAAGAGAGACTTAAAGGGACACTAAGTGATCAAAACCCAGTCTCATATCGACGCCATTTTAACTAGAGACAAGATCAGTGTCCTTGCTTGCATGGATGCAGCATTGCAGTGCAGGCGTGGAATAGAAGCGTAAGCTGTCATCTATGACTATTTAATGGCTCTTTGCAGTTCCTGTTCGAGTAGATCTGACTTTTCAAAGCTGAGAAATACTGATGGAAATAATAGCCTGTGTCACTGTGGTGTAAGGAGAGAAAAAAAAAAAAGATTAGAAGATAGAGACAAGTAGAAGTGGAGGATAAACTAGTAATGATGCTATGTAAAGGTGCCCAATGCATTTATTTTAGTAAAATCTGTTTTCATGAAGTGAGGAAAATATAGATTGTTCTGTTTCATTCTGCTTCTTCCCATCATACCAACATTTTGTACAGCAGCAGGGTGATGCTCAGAGTAGATGTGATGATACAGAAGTTTCTGTGCTCAGCATTGGCAGTAGGAATCCTGTTAAGCACTTAGGGGTGTTTAAATTTGCTTTGACACAGCTACATCTGCCAAGATAAGCATTACCTGCCTTTGGTTTTAGCACTGAGCTTGACCCAGTCAGTTTTGAAAACACTGGCAAGATTTGGCTGGGGAAGGTGCAGGGAAATTCAGGAAAGAAGCAGGGCAATAGCACAAAGTAGAGAAGGTGTAAGCATTACTTGATGTGCATTAAAGCAAATTTATCTTAATTTCACTTAAAGCCAGCATTGCAAATCAGACATACGTTTAAAGAACTTAAGTCAAATTGTTAAATTATTCTTTAAATGTGCTGAATGGCAAGGATGAAAGAGATCAGAATGAGGCCTGCAAACCTCCCGAACTCCCTTCAGGATTTGATTCTATGAACCTCGTGCTGGCTCCTATCCACACCTGTACAATTCACCCATAGCGAGAATAGCGATATGAAGAAATCTTACAGGTAGTTTTCTCTCATTTCAGTGATCTTCCTGGCTGTGGCGCAGATCTATCTGAAGTGTCTGTTGCATGTACATGCACCTGCCCAAGAAAATAAAACTCATTATCGATGCCTTTGAGGACTGTATTCACAGTGATGCTGATGATACTGGCTGGAATGTGTGAAACATCATCTCTTCCCGTCTGCCAAGCTCTACCGCCTTCCCTCCCCCCAAAAAACAAAGCCAATTTTTTTTTCTTCACTGAAATTTTAGCTTTAGGGGTATTTCATGACCAGACTGAGTAGGCTGTAATTTTTGTCTTAATGCCTTGTGTTTGGTGTCTTGGTTTACACTGAGAACGATTCTGAAAGAAGAAGCTTCAAGGCTTATGGACTTGACCTGAAGCGGAAGAGTTTTGTGTTTGGTGGTGTTGGGAGTGGGGAAGCGGGGGAGGCATTCGGGATTGTTTTTGTTTTCTTCTCCCAGGAGTTTATTGAATGGGGGGGTTTTCCTTGTGACTGAAGGCTACTGGTTTGAGTTAATTTATTTCTGCTTATGTTTGGAGACGGTTATGTTATGTAGTTAGTTATGCTCTGTTAGGTTGTTTGTATTGGTAAAGTGTTTTTTTTTTCTTTTTTTTTTTCTCCTGTGATTTATTCTTTTCTTGTAAATGCCAACCTGCAAAAAAATTAGTAGCAGTCAACAGAGACTGTCGTTTAGCTCAGTTAAGTAGAAAGTTCTGTTTCTGAGACATAAGCATCTACGTTCTCTGCTGCTTCTTGTCTTGTCACCAGAGAGCATGTGGAAGTGCAGGACAGTGCCAACAACTGTGGTGGGTACCCATTACTCACTCTGTAACAGTGCCATCTCCTACCACTGCAGCCTGTGTAAGTGCTGTGGGGAAAAAAAAAATAAAATTGCACCTGCTTCAAGACTTGCTGGAGCTTGACTTTTTGCTCTTTCTGATAGCAGGTGGGAAAATCTGACAACTTCTTCACAGGAGTTTTAATGATTTTGCTGTAGAGGAGAAAAATAGTTTTCAACAGTCAATGGGGGTGTTTATTTAAAATATCCCGAACTGTCACTTATTCAGCCACACAACAAGGTTGTTGAGGATGAATTGACAGAGCTGTGAATCAAGATTTCCTGCCCACCTGCTTTCCTCCCTCGTCAGCCTTGTCAAATTTCTCTTGCTGAAGTCAAGGAACGTTAAGTTCTTTTAAAGTAGTGATACATTCTCTGTGAGCACAGTTCCTTTTTCTTCCAGCCTCATAAATATTTAAAAAGTGCTAATCTTGTTTGTTACCTGACTGATAAGCACTGGGCAAAAAATCTGTCAATGCAATTTCATTACTGAACTTAGATCAGAGCTTTTTGAATGTTGTTACAGCTCCTGGGTAGAATTTTAAAAAATACCTAAATGACTTTGGAACAGATTCACCATTTAGTAACACCATTATTAATACATACGTAACTCAGAGTAGGTGCAATTACAATTTAAAGTTATTTTGTGATATATTCCAATAGCAGTTATTTATATTGCAGAATCATGCATGAAATATACTCCAAGACTTCATGTCATGGTTTTGAATGTTGTCGTACTCTGAGGCAACGGAGTGCAGATTCTGTCAGCTTTACTTAATCCTGTAAATAGGATACCTAACATGAATGTAATTACAAAAAGGATCGGTGTGTGGTCCATGCAATAATTTGGCATTTCTATGTTTGCTGCCATTATTGTGATGGGGGTTTTTTAATTTATTTTATTTTTTCCCCAGTGAGCTGTTCATTTTTGACTGTAAATACTACATAATTAGACAATCATGGGAGGAAACTGGAACCTGTTTAGTAGCAAAGTTCATTTGGACCTTTAGGCATTAGGAAATCAGGGATCTTCAGTGATTGTCTTAAATTTTTAATGTCTCTTTGGCAGTAGTTAGGTGTAGTTGATGACATGACTTCTTTAGTTTCTGGGTTTGCTATTAATGGGTCAGATGCTCACCTTTCAAAATTAATCTCTGGCTTAATTTCATATCATGTTTTAAAGATTTTCATCACAAGCAAGAGAGCTAGAGATACAGTTTTTCCACGTGGAACACTTTCCATGGCGAATTCTGTAGATGTACTGGTTTGGGTTTGTTTTATTTTGTATAAATGGAGCCTGTCGGTTTCTGCTTTAAGAGCGACAAAGCTGGTGAAGGGTCTGGAGAAAAAGTCTTACTAGGAGCGGCTGAGGGAGCTGGAGTTGTTTAGTCTGGAGAAGAGGAGGCTGAGGGGAGACCTGATCACCCCCTACAACCACCTGAAAGCAGGCTGTAGCGAGGTTGGGGTTGGTCTCTTCTCCCCGGTAACTAGCGATAGGAGAAGAGGAAAGGGTCTCAAGTTGCGCCAGGGAGGTTCAGGTTGGATATTAGGAAGAACTTCTTCAGTGTTAGAGTTGTTAGGCATTGGAACGGGCTCCCCAGGGAGGTGGTGGAGTCACCATCCCTGGAGGTGTTCAAAAAACGTTTAGATGTGGTGCTTCAAGACATGGTTTAGTGGGTTTAGTGGACGTGGTGGCATTGGGTATATGGTTGGACTTGATGATCTTTGAGGTCTCTTCCAACCATAACGATTCTATGATTCTATGATTGTACTTTGAAGAAAGCTGGCGAAAATATTTTGAAATTATAATTAAAATGTTTCTAATAGCTGTTAAGGCACAATGTGTGAAAGTAAGGTACCTTAACAATAATACATATATTTATGAAGAACTGAAGAAAGATGAAAATAAATGGGCAGCTAAACAAGTCATTGACCCATGACATCTTATTGCAACCTCACATTCTTCTCCCTTCTTCTTCCTCTCCCTTCTTCTTCCTCTCCAAGGAATGCATGAGGGGAGGATAAGGCAGATGTCCAACTCCTTTTCCTCTGTCAAATAAAATCTGCATCCTTTATCCCTCTATGATAGTATGGTATAAGCCAGTTGCAGTCAGTTGCTGTGCTGTGTAAAGGTTTGGGGTACACAAAGCTGATCTGTTATAAAATGATGCAGCAAATTAAGTGACTCTTTTCCAAACTCTTTGGCTTTGAGTCCTTTTGGAAGAATACATTTCAAATTCGCACCCTGCTAGCTTCTTATGGGTGTCTCTTTCCCCTTATTTTCTTCAGACACAAGAATCTGGGAAACAGGAATAATGCCCTTTAAACAATTAATTGGTAAATTGTAAACTTTTTTTTTCCTTAGCTCTTTGTGCATCCCGTTCTCTGTAACAGATGTTAATACAGATGAGTGCCCCATCATTGCCAGTGCCAGGATTATAGGATGCACCAGGCTGACAGAGGGGAGAAGGGCAACTGCAGGAGCAGAAGGGCGAGGGCAGGGCAGGTGTGGGACAAATGAGGAGATGATGAGTTGTACATTTTACATCCTTGCAGAAACTGTTTGTAGTCATCTTGGAGAGTACTGTCTCCTTCACCCCCAAATGCTGAGAATTATTAAACTATAAATATATATGAAGAATAAGTAGGGAGCGGTTGAGAGGGAACAGTTCTATGTAGATATTTGGAGTTGTACTGGAAGAATCGGAGAAAAGAAGACAACTAGAATGGAAAAAGAGTATGAATGTAGTGGGGTTGGAAAGAAATACTCCTCCTTGGGAATGTTTGGAGTCCATTTAAAAAAAATAAAATCGATCACATAGAAAACAGTTTTGGAACCACTGCCAAATGTTTATATACATTTGTGAATCCTCCCAGTCTTAACGTGTATTTTCTCTGTGGAGACTACGGCATTAAATTAGTTGGGTCAGCCTATGCTTCCCAGAGCAGGAGGGATGATACCAGGCTAAAATTACCTTTAGACCTGTGTTTTTCTCTGTACTGAGAAAACAGATTACAGTTTCTAATCTTAACAATTAAGAGTTTATCAGTCTTCCTGGGCTTGGAGTCTGCATATGTAAATTTATGAATATTAAAAAAATTGTTGACGAACTGCACTGAACTGTTTCATTTTTCCTTTATCAGAATCCACGATCTCTCCTGGAAAAATAGTACATTGAAAGTGAAATACACTAGCTCACCGTTCTAGATAGCCTGATAAATTACACAGACACTATGCCAGACTGACATTCCCAGTCTTTATTGCATTTGGTTTAATACTTTTATACTTTCGAACTTTGTTGTAATAAGTTTGGCTGGAAAAATTGGAACTGCAGATGTGCATCTCTGCAGCTCAAATAGCATGGGCTGCCTTCCAGCATGGCCTGCTTTCTTTAGCCTGAAAGAAAAACTGAATGAGGGAAACTTTAAAGTTGCATTGCAGCAGGAGTTGGATACTGACTGTAGGATCAATGGTTTAGATTGGCAGTGATCCACTGTAGTGACAGAAGGTGTCTGTAATAAAATCCAGTCTGTGAAACTAAACCAGATGATATGAGTAAACGTAGAACTATCCATTAGTAACTGAGGGTGCCATCCCTCCTAAAATATTGCAGAGCCAACCCTTGCAATCACATTTAGTCTATTGTAGTGGTGATAGTCAGTTGTCAAGCCTTGTGCTTTAGCTGCTCATGAGCGAGACATGTTTTGTATAACATAACCCTTGGAAATAAGTGTCGCTTGCTGCTCTAACACTGCTATTTTTGCCACCTTCTTCTGACAACAGTAGCAACTTCCCAGGGGCAGGCTGCTAGATAAATCTGAAGAAAAATATAAATGTGGGCTTCCAAAATAAGTATGTGTTTGAGTTGCAGCATAAAACACTGCACATGTCAGACCCACACTTATGATCTCTGTCTGCCTGCCTTCACATTACTTCTACTCGTTTGGCTACAGGCCCTGAAGAGTAATTGCTGATAAGAGGTGTTATTCAGGACAGATAGAAATGTTAATGATTATGTCTGTGTTACACCTGAGATTATGTAATAGCCTGTGTCTTACAAGGGCTAATTATATAATTAGACTGTGCGATATGGATGAAATACAGAACTCATAAAGCCCAAGCTAAAGAAGGAATTTGGATGTATACATTTCGATAGAAATTTTTGTCTTGGGTACTGTTTAAGCATTTAAAGTTGCAAAAAAGTAGAAATGCAGGGTGCTTTTTCAATGCCTATTCTGTCAGTAAATAGATTTTTTTCAATGTTTCATCCTGCCTACTCTCCTAAATGCCCTATTAATCTATTCTTAGATTTCCTTTTACATATTTACAATAAATGACTCAAACAGGACCCAACTTTTATGACAGGAAGCTGAACGAAATATTCGTAATTCTGAATGAAAGTCTGTTTTCCTACATGTAAGTATTATGCTGAACAACATCTGCACCAGGCAATAATTTGGTAAGGTAAGTTCTTAAGATTGCTAGAATAGCTTTTATACTGCTGAGTGCTAAGAGTTAGGGAGGAGAAAAACTGCATTATATCCACCTGTTTCGTCCTTTTTCCCTAAGCCTCACTTTGTTTGCAGTCAGGGACAGGGTGTTGGGCTCTGACAATCTTTGGTCTGACCCATAAGAGGCACTCTTTTTACTTTATTCTTTAGCTCTACAGGTCTTTCAAGTAAAGAAGCATCACTTCGTGTTGCTTAGTGGAAATAGCACTTAATGTCACCAAGTTTAGTAAAAATATGTTTGTTAATGTCCCCCAGAACAATGTAATAGATAATGTTTTAGTTTATTAGATTACATTAATGAAAGATAGAGTCTAGACTTGGTGAAGTATTTTGAAAATCTGGTGATAGGTCTTTCATTGGTTTGGTTTTGGTTTTGGGTTGTGTTTTGGTTTTGGGTTGTGTTTTTTTTTTTTTGTTAAGTGTAAACCCGGAGTGACTCTAGTTCACATCTAATACATAGCATGCAGTGGCAGTGACTCTTTAGGCTCTTTAGGGTTAGGGTGAATCCATCCTAAAATGAAGTTTTCCGGTGTAAAAGCTCTACTGCACTTAAATTTTATGTAGACCCTATGGAAGAGATTTTAATTCCTCTGAAGATTGTGCCTACTGCTAAATCTCTTTTAAGTCTGAGTATTAGATTTAAGTGAATTCTAGGGCTTTTGTGTTCAATGGGATCTTCACTTACAAAGGAGTAGTCATTGGATTCCCGGTAGATATCTTGGTGACTTCACCTATGTGAACCAGTAAGAGAATGGCAGGAATCCTCTTCCGTTCTGGTCCCTTGCTGTGAATTTCCTCATGCTGTGAAGTCTCTGTGCCAGGGAATATCTGCAGTCAGAAACTGCTGTCAATAAGGTCCTGGTGCTTCCTCCTCTGGTTTCAGTTATTTCATGAAATGCAAGAGGAGCATCAACTCTTCCGTGTTGGAAGGAAAGACTTTCATCTTGCATTTGAAACCACAACTGTACAATTACTGCTTTTAGGCAGAAGGCTAGAACAATTTTTATTGCCTGTTAAGGTTTTAAACTCTTTAGTATTACTGCCTGTATGGCAAATAGTTTAGTAAGAGCTTTTATACCAGTGCTTCAGATTTGCCTAGGGAAAACAGTAGCTGTCCAGAAAATAAGGGTAGCATTTTAGAATTGCAGGCACCTGATGTTCTACAGATACTAGTGAATAACAAGTTAATCCAATAATATGCAGTTCTTTAAAGAGAGAGGATGCAATAGAACTTACTTGCCGACTTAATTGATTTTACATGTAAATGTAATCCTTTTCTAAAGACAGATTTGTTCTGAAGAATACAATTTGAAGTAATGAGGTTGCCTAAATCTGATGGTGCTTCTACCTCATGTTTGAAAGCTTCAAAGATGAAAGAGAAATTCATGAGCATTTTGCAGTCAAGTTTAAATAATTCATTTGCTTGCTTACTATTCAAAGCATACTAATAAAGTGAAATACCTATCACAGTGAAGATTTCACAGTCAAAAATATAAAATGTGGCTAGGGAATATAGCGCACTGAGCTATTTTTTGATCATCCCATTCAGATGTTACTGTTGGTGTTGTGGATACTGTATTGCTGTGTAATTTTCCAAAGTGTGCAGTGCATTCATACTGTACTCATTTGCTGTGTAAAAAGACATAAGGCATAGGATCTTGGATGTGCATTGGAGAGGAGGTATAGATGAAGAACTATAGACCAGAGCGAGAATTTTTCAGTAGTTCTGTTACTGCAGATATAACAAAGCTTCATGCATCTCAAAGCTTATAAACAATACAGTCTTGACATGCAAAGGGACTGCACATTGGATGTCGTATTGGAATCAGTTACAGAACTTGCAGGGTCTTCATGAGGGACAACATTATCCTCCATAAAAGCCACATGAGTTTTAATTCAGAGGGAGTCTTTCCTTGGAAAATAATGCAGTACAGGATAAATATCCTAAATTCAAACAAGAATTCTTCTCTGTTTAAGGAAACATTCTTTTTTTTTTTCAATCAAGAGACTTTTTTTTTTTTTTAGTACTTGGACGTCAAACCTCTCTCCTGAAAGAGGTACTTGAAGGGCTAGCACACTATACATGTAGCTGGTGTAGCTAGTGATATGCCAAAACCACCAGCAAACAGAGGTGCTAAGATTATAAAGTGGAGACATAAGCACAAAATACGTTCAATGATGTATCATCACAGATTTCATTTTAAACACTTGAATATGAAATTTCCTCCCATTTTGATGGAAGTTGTGACACTGCACAGTTGAATTATTTTAGTCAGAGCATGGATGAAAATGTTGATACAATTTAATAACTTCTTAGCCTTGAGGAAAACATAGTGGGAGTGTGATAATGAAAATGTTAAGTCTGATTTGTTCAGAGGTGACACTGTGATTGGCAAGATGAATGACTGGTTGTTCTGCTAGATGAGGGTTTTCTTATGAAAAGCTGCTTAAGATGGCAAGTTTGTGTCTGTCACATACAAGGGCGCTTTCATATTTTAGGTACTGTTTACCATGATGTTAACAGAAAACGTTCACACTGAGCAGGAGAGAGTTTATTGGATGAAAATGAAGATCAAGAAGAGTTAATTTTCTGAAGCAAGATATATACACTACCATTGTTTCAGACACTTGGAGTGAAGTAAGTGAGAAGATTGTGTACTAGAAGGAACAGACGAGTTCAAACGAAGTGTCAGGAAGTAGGGATGCCTTCAAGAAATCTGAAAATACTTTAGAAATCAGTCCCTAAAGCTACCTTCTCAAAGGCAGTTGGGATCATCTTTTGAATGAATCAGTCTGTTTGTAAATATGTGGATTTGTAAATCTTACCTTCATAGAATGGCTTGGGTTGGAAGGGACC
>NW_009612554.1:0-9473 GCF_000690535.1 Cariama cristata
TTTTTATATATTTATATAAAATATATCTATAAATAGTCTATAATATAGAGTAGACTTTCTATATTAATATAGAAAAAATAAACACTACTAGTTCTGCTTTACTTCTAAGAAAATACTTCCAAAGTTCTAGTTCAGCATGCCTTTATTTCAGTGGGAATACTCTTACTTCAGTGCAAACTGTAGGAAAAAGCAGCTGAGAAAGACAAGGACAGCAACCTTCAGAGGCTGCATTTGTATAGGAGGGGTTTATTTACTTATTTATTTCAGTCTTCAGTTTCCACAGCTGTGTTCTCAGTTTCTGGAGGAGACCATTACAAAAGCTCATACCCACCATGTGCTGAGATGGTGTTCATACATCAACTTGGAATTCAGGTAGGAGGTACTGCTGAATTCTGGGGGTCATTTATCTAAATCAATACTAAGTAGACTTCTCTCACTTCCCTTTATATAAATGTCATACTAGCAACTGTCCACCTGGTTCGAAGGGCTTAGTATATGCCTTTTAGTAGATAGTATATGTCTTAGTATAGCAAACAGGCTGTGGCAGGCATCCAGGCAGTATCTTCTTCCTACAATCCAAAAGCAAACTGGTATACTGTACAAGCCTGAAGTCACACATAAAACAGTCACACACTCATTTCATGCAAAATCAGTCCTTCGGTTGTTCTTTGGATCGTTTGGTCTTTGGATGCTGACTTGCTGGCCAACTTAAGATTCACTACAGAAAACAAACAAAAACACCACTGTATCAGCCAGGATCTCTTTTATTTGTCAAATTCTCCAACATTACATTGCTAAATTCCCATAGTCTATAACATACAATGCTGCCATATTATCTTAACTAGCAAGATCCCAGAAGTAGCTGAAGGTTCAGACATGCTTTCTTGATACAGGTCTTCAGTGATACAGACAAGGAATGAAGAGAACGTCTCTGAATGGTCTAAACAAAAGGCCAGCAAAACAACCCACACAGGATGGGAACAACATTTTTGTGATTTCCATTCGTCACTGCTTAGGATGGTCAGCTGCTCCTCACTATAGAGCCTCGTGTGGGATCATATTCTGAAACACCAGTTTGAACGCATGGTATATACTGCTTCACATTTTGCAAACTTGAGTGGGATTATAACACTAGCATTTCGCTCTTCTTGGTCTGAAGCATATCCCACTTCTCCACTTTTGAAGGCTGATACAACATTAAGCTTCGCCTCCTTGGGCAAGAAAACATGTTTCTTGTGATGGCTCCTACCTCAGAGTACGTGCTCAAAAAGTTATCTTTCTGTTCTGCCAGTAATTTACCCAGTTTACCAGCAACACTGAACCAAGCCAAATAAATTTCAGCAGAACTGTATCAGTCACAAAAAATGCTAATGTCAAGGACTGTAGTATTTCTGATGGGGCAATCCAACCTTTCCCCTCCTGGGCCTCCAGAGTAGAAATCTGTGGTAAAATATTCTGCCTTATGCAAGTTCTCTGGCTGACCTAGTTCCACATCCAGGCAGACAATTTCTATAGCCTATCCAATTCACAGATACATTTCCCAAGTTGAGTTTCGTGGAGGTTTTTTTATCGTTGATCCTGAAATCCTGCTTGCTAAATTTGCTAAGAGAAATATAAAAGTTCTCCACTTTCAAGCCAGCAGCGGTGCTAGTTGTTTATAAGAATGCCACTTCACAGAAGTAGCACTTCTATATACCGCTGTTTCAGGTCTTCCTCCAGCCTTTGGGTGAATTTTTCAAAGGGTTTGTTTACTATCAAAGAAGATTCTATGTACAGTACTTGCAAGCTTGTCTCCCTAGAAAGCAGATGCTCCACCAACTACTACTACAATTTCCCCTTCTCACTCAGATGATCTGTTTTCAAGGGTTTGCAATCTCCTCCAGCGAGGTGGAGAAATTCAACGTTGCACGTCTCACATTATGTACAGCACTTGCAAGCTTGTCTCCCAGAAAGCAGATGCTCCACCAACTACTACTACAATTTCCCCTTCTCACTCAGATGATCTGTTTTCAAGGGTTTGCAATCTCCTCCAGCGAGGTGGAGAAATTCAACGTTGCACGTCTCACATGCCCTGCTGTGTGTTTCCAGAGCCCTGTTTCCCTGAACATAGTGGGAGTCAAAGTGCAAGGAGTGAGCTTCTTTGCTTACAGTTCCAGGCTTCTTTCCAGCCACTGCTGCAACCCCAAGCTGTCCCTCCAGGCAATACTGTGAGCACCATTCACATCATTCTGTTTCTGCTGCCTTTCTGCCATTTGCAAACAGTTGCAATCAAACCAACTCACTATTTGACTATGTGCTATCAGCAATGTTTGTTATCAATTCCTTAGAAACCATATGGGACACTGAAACCCACACTTTTATTAGCTAGGTTTCAGCCACACTGAAATACTGGACTTCATTGTTCCCTGATGTAGATTAAAGGAAGATACTTATCCCACTCACCATCTTCTTCAGGAGTAATTTGTACCAATCATCACGCAGTTGTTTGGACAAATATACTGTAATATTGCAGGTTTTCATAAACAGGCACAAGAAAATCATTTTGAAGAACTCTGATAGCTTATAATAGCCTACTAATAAATGCTAATGAGAGCTGAGAGATTCTTTGGGCGGGAGGAAGAAGAGGGATGTTTTGAAACTTTGGTAATTTCACTGGTTCGTATGGAAATATCCCTATTTACAATGCCAAACACAGATCAGAATCAGGTCAAATATACACTAATAGAACTACAGTTACAGTAAAGATGCAACAGATGCAAAGTAGGAACTATCCAAAATCCTTCATAAAAAACCAGTTTCACACACAACTCATTTACCAAGCAAGTCTAATGCACTTGGTAAGTGATATCTTCTCGATTAAAAATTTATTACATTCTTTAGCTCCTGTCCAAAGGAATGAAACTATGGAACTGAACTGTACAGGAGTTCCTATGTTGCAGGAAAAGTATGATTCTAAATGGCCAAACTTACTTCAAAAGTTTGAGGGATAACACACTCCCACAACCAAAGTTTTGCAACTAATGCTTTCTCCAGTAAAAAGAAAAAGATGATGGTCTAAAAGGAACAAGAGACAAAAATCAGAAAGGACAAGAGAAATTACTGTCTGGTTTACAGCTATGTGGAGCATATTCGATAGTTTCTCCCAATGGCGGTACAATTTAAGCAGCTCATACAGCTTAGTCTATTCTCTCCTCTGTGTCCATCCCTTAGTTGTGGCTGCGCAGCCATGAGTGAGGCCATGTGACAAACTGGAACTGGGAACTGATCCTTAATCAAAAGTATCCTGAGGAAAAAAAAAGACTTAGTTTCCTAATCCAGTTCATTGCACAGTACCACAAAGAGCTGTGCAGGCACAGAGGGATGGTTACTGAAGCGGGAACAAGAGATAGCTGCCTGGAGCACGAGAGCTGCTTATGCTGACACAGCGTCAGTAAGAAATGCACAAACGATACCTATCAGCCCATCCAGACTGGGAAAGCTACTACACTTTAATTAGTTTCAATAAAATAGTGTAAACATTCACTTTACATAATCAGAAAGCTGACTTAATTTATTGTGTGGGGATAAAAATGCAACATCAACAGTATTTTACTGCAAATTCTGCTCTTTCTGCATCTGGTTCATTGAACTAAGTGCAACCCATCTGTTACCGCACAGAACAGAAAAACAGTCAAACAGGAAAAAACTCTCTTATTTAATACAAATCCAAAATGATTTGCTTAGACAACTAATGAACTGGAATATATAGGCAATTAAACACCATAGAAGGCTTTACAGAGTACTACAAAATTGCAGGAAGGTTTATAGAAGTTTATATCTGGGACAATTAGAAATACAAAATGGGGTTATTAAGTCTTATGTTGAAACTAATTGACTTAGAATAAGGCACATGCATGTAATAAATTAAAATGGTCTAGTAAAATATTTCTAATAGTTGGACTTTGCATGGGAGACTGCAAACAATTCTGCACTGGATACCCAGAAGCACTGTCCCACTAAGGAATGAATGTTGAAACAATTAGAACAGATTTCCTTCATTTGGGGAAAGCATGTTACATGGCTGATTTTTCCCTCTCAAGACACTTTATTTTCCCTCTACCATGCAAAAATCAGTGAATAGCTCGTTGCTGTAAGATAGTCATTCTAGCAGAACACCTCATAGCAAATGATAACTTGCTACCACATGGTCTTTTTCAGTATCAGGCTCTACCACCACGGTGAAAGTTGCATTTTCACGGGACAAATTAGATTTCTCCAAATGACATATGAACATCTACTTTTTAATGCCTGAAAACTTATTCTAGTTGTCTTAAAAATCTAAAGGAGTCTCAGCAACAGTTGGTTGATGTAATTCCCACAAAAAGATTATACAATTTCAGAGGCTGGACATTCAGAAGAGAGCAGGGAAAACTAAGCAGCAGTGGAAAAATGAACAAAAAGCAAGACTGATAGGAAAGTCATATACAAAAATCATATTGTAATTGGCAGCACTACAATAAAACTAATCTCTAAAATCCAAATGTATGATTTTTGGGAATATGTGTGTGTTTGGGAAGGGCAGTGAAAAATCACAGGTTAGTTTTCATGATGATCTTGGCCTAAAGCATCCATGACCTCAAGCTCTGATATGACTGTCATGCACTTCAGAAAAATAAAATTATGATTATTATTGTTGCTAAACAGGCAAGCAATATCTAATCCTGTATTGCTTTTAGTTTAAAAAGATAATAAAATATACTTGACAAAGAAAGAAGCAGAGCACACATTAATTGTGAAGTCACAACACTTTCCATATGGGAAAACGCATTTATGAACAACTAATTCCTGCAGAAGTATGCATTTAAATAATTTTGGTGTCCACTGTGGGATTGTTCTAACCTATTTATTTTATTGTCAAGGAAATTTCTGCTAGCAAGTCAGCAAGAGTAAAACCAAAAACCACAAAATATGCTCTTCTTCCTAATGTTCTGAGAATATGTAAACAAGCCAGCACTGAATGTTTTACTTACATCGCATGTTTTGTTTTCACGTCAGTTGGAGAACAATGCAGACCTGAAGCAGTTCATAATCTAAGTTCTGTGAAGCGTAAGAATCTATGCAAAATGTGGCTCAAAACCTAAAGCTCTCAGGTGATCTGAGTCTACCACACGCCTTAATCAAACCTGTTCAAACTCTTAGGAGCAAACACCATGTGAATCACCATTGCTTCCCTATGCAGCATCTTCAGCCACCACTGCTACAGAAAACAAACTAGCACAAAGAACCTTGTAATATTCCTTTTTTTGCCACAGAAGTGGCATAACGTAACTTTGCCACTGTTCAGCCTCCATATGCCCCAAAAGGTCTTTCATATACAATGATCTCTCTCAGTTTTTTCCTAGATGTTGAGTTGCACCAACCATGTATTTCCCTGAGCAGAAAACAGAGCTTGGCAATATGGGCAGCTCTGGATATAATCTCAAGTAAATACGATTTAAACCCCGAGAAGAGTTTGACCAGATGCGCTAGATTTGGTTTCAGCATCTGGATACTGAGAAACAACAAGGATGTCAACTTTACTTTCTGTCTGGTATTGAGATCTTTCATATAAATGGACAAATGACAAGAATCCATTTGGCTCTGGACAAGAAGGCAGAAAAATACAAATACTGGGAGAAGGCAGTTACGGACTTTAGGAAAAATGTTTCACCCCCATAAGTCTATTTCCAAATATGTTTTTAGCTCCAGCATGGGCACGGTATGGGGCTATAGGCATAGGTTGTTTGTTTACACCAGCACAAATCTCCATAGACCATCAAGTTATTCCACATGAACTGATGGAAACATGAAGTGCAGCAGTCTCTACCGCACTGTAAAATAAGTTGGGCAATGGGAAAGACAGCACTGTGAGAATACGAGGAATAGCAACTCAACTCTAAGGCTTCTTAGGAATCAAAGTACTTTATGAAGTAACTTGAACAGGTATTTCAATCTTATTCACAGTAACTATGTGGGCCAATTCAGCATGGGGCACAGAATTAAACTAACAGAAAAGACAAGATAGACTTCAAGGGATGGCAAGGACAGGTACCTAAGTCACCTTAAAACAGTGAAAACCCCAAAGCAGGCTTATTAGATACAATAGTGAAGTCTCCTCCTAGATGGTATTTTAAGAAGTACTAATTTCAACTTCTCTGGACCCTTCCATCTGACAGTGAACATTGTAATTGCAAATTTTATCGCATTTCTAACCACGCACTGTGTACTTCTTTGTAATTCATATCACTCAGTTTTATATTGGATCTTTTTATTGATCTAGGTCTAGATAACTGCAGTTTTTCTCTTACTAGTTTGTCAACATAGCAATTTACCTAGTTCATACTCATGTCTTATTGAAAAATAATTTTTTTGAAAAACAAATGCATGGATGTGAGAGGCGCCTTCTACAAAGGGTCCTGAAGGAAGCCCCAGCTTGGGTCTTCCCTCTTCCCACACGAGGAGACCTGGTTACACCTGCAGAATGGCCCCTCCTGATCCGTAACGTCCCAGGGCCCCTCCCTGAGTCTATGTAAAAAAAGAGGGTGGACACAGTTTGGCAAGCAGTGCATAGGTCTAACGCATCCAGATTTTCTAAAAACATATTGCTGAGGAAAAACAACCACAGCAGAACATACAAATTACATACAAATAAATTATTGAAAAAATATGTAAGAATTTTTGCTGACCTACAATTTCCACACAACAAACCTTATGTTTTATGATACATACTTCTTTAGTACTACCCTTAAAAGTTCTCCCTCTCTTCGAATCCTTACAGCAGAAGAGAGCAATTAAATTCTGCAACTGACTGCACTCAAATACTTACTGTTAGCTTTCAATCTTGAAACAAGTTAGATTATCATTACAAGGATCAAAAATACTGCCTACTCATCTAAACTGCTGCTTCTAAAAAAGCACACAGAAGCACTGTACCTTTGAAAAGGTACTCTGGTACTTACAGAGTCATGCTAATTCTATATATCCACAAGCTTTTTCATTCAATTCACAGTGCAGAAAGTATTTCATGGCAAGTCACATCCCATTGTTTTCTCTCAAATGCATGATATTCCAAAAACATTCAAGGGCAGAATAAAATTCATATTACACCAAATCACTCATAAACAGTGAAAGAGGAATTAATTTAAGTCCTCATGGGAGTAATCAGATATCTTCACAATATCCAAATGTTACATTTTCCTTAACTAATATGGAGATCTTTCTCAATCTAAGGAAACTGAGAAGAGGACAATAAATGATCCCTTCCAAATTCCATTTCAATTATTATTTATTCCATAACCACAATGCATATGGTACTGCACAAACAAAATAAAATAAACACACTTGCTTTCTGATCTTGTCAAACAGCTTGCAGCTGAACTCCAGACAAAGAAGTAACTGACCTCAAACAAAATGGGGAAGGACCAGGGACTAGCTACATGAATTCACACGGCTATAGAACAGGTTACCCACATCATTCACTGTTTTCACAGTAAAGGAAATTAAGACTAGATTGCATTGAATCCAACTCCCTCCCCCCAAAAAGAGCCACATAAAGAATTTTTTTTAAAACAAAAATAAATTTATTCCATACATTTCTCAAAAAGATCACTTTATTCTAAAAAGCAAAAAGTACAGATGAAGTTGTTTATTGAACACAGAAGATGGTAGTAAAGTCTGGCAAAATCACTTGGTACAGTTTGTGTTTTCCTTCAGTCCAATCTCAACTGACAAATGATTCCCAGTTCAGTTCCCTGCAGAAGACCTATGAAGAAAATGTATTTACTTGGATTTTGCCAGTTGACATCTTTCTACATTTTGGCACCTTTCTACAGCAGATAAACTTGCCAAAATTCCAGTAGCTGGTACAATTGGATGAATCTAATCAAGTACCATCCCATTCTGGTAGTATATCTGACAAAATATTTTTCAGAAATGAGGTAATTTAGTGAGGACAGCCATGCAAGGCTTCTAAAAGCTGATGTTACCATCAAAAAGAGGCAAAAGCAGCCTGTCATTTGCGCTACAGGGGACTACAGCATCACACTGAATCACCAACACTGACTTTGCCCATTCTGATGACTTGTCAGAAACAGCAGCTGTTGTGTGCACACTGCTGCACTTCTGATGAGTCCTCACAGGGAACTGAGGGGGCACCAAACATCACCTTTCTCTAGCAACTGCACGGAGGTCTTTATGGGTCACCTAAGTTAACTGCTGGGTGTGGTAGGAAAAGGTAATTGAAAAAGTGAGATGGAAGAAGATTCAGTGTCTATGAACAAGCATGACAATAATGTGATCGTCTACATTTGATCGTTTCCTCCATTTTTTTTCCTGTGCAGCCGGGTTACTTCTCCTTGTCAGATGCATGCAGCCATTCAGACACTAATAAGAGATTCTACCGTTCTGAAATAAGTTTTGGAGAAGTCATTCTATGGCCTGGATTCTTATCTAAACTAGTTTTAGATAATGTCATGCTGTTTCTAGAAGCCATAACCCAAACTAGAGTAACTAGCTGTTATCAGAGCTGTGGTGTCCTTCCCATTGCTATTCCGTACCATTCTAAAGTTCATCGCTGTCTGGGCTACATTTTGAGAGGCTAGATCTTTCTTTGGGATTCTGTTAACTTGATGATATGTGAATGGAGGTGTACTTTATTTGTGAGGGCATCTGTTATTGAGTTTAACCATACTAATATTCTACTCTAGTTTAACACTTAGTTCTTTGTAATATATGTTGGAAGGGTGTGTACATACATTCACAACCATCACACATACGTAGGAGTCTATGCAGTCTAGGACAGAATCTTAATGGCCACAGTAAAGAAAGAATAGATACGACAATTGTCTATGTATGATATTCCAGTAGCACCTCTCCCTTAGCTATATTCAATAAACACAGACCCAACACTAGCCATTAGACTAACAGCTTTTCAGACTGTTGCAACCTGTCCACCCTCATTTCTACAGGGGTTCATGGTCAAGTGAGATTGATGGAACTAAAAGATATCTGTGTACAAAGTTGCCATAGATCATATCTCAACACGACGAGATCTTCAACAATCATATTGCAAGCAGAATGCTTTCACAGAATCACAGAACCGATTTGGTTGGAAGAGACCTCTGGAATCATCAAGTCCAACCTTTGCCCTAACACCACCATCTCAACTAGACCATGGCACTAAATGCCACGTCCAGGCTTTTCTTAAACACCTCCAAGTATGGTGACAGCACCACCTCCCTGGGCAGCCCATTCCAATGCCTAACGATCCTTTCTGTGAAGAAATGCCTCCTCATTTCTAGCCTGAAGTTCCCCTGGCACAGTTTGAGACTATGCCCTCTTGTCCTGTCACCAGTTGCCTGGGAGAAGAGGCCAACCCCCACCTTGCTACAATTTCCTTTCACGTCGTTGTAGAGAGCGATCAGGTCTCCCCTCAGCCTCCTCTTCTCCAGGCTGAA
>NW_009612554.1:10353-14831 GCF_000690535.1 Cariama cristata
CTAACCACTCTTCCCCCAGCCTGTAATGTTGCATGGGGGTTTTGTGGCTGAAATGTAGGACTCAGCACTTGTTCTTGTTGCACCTCAAGCCGTTGGTCTCAGCCTGTCCAAGTCCCTCTGGAGAGCCTTCCTACCCTCCAGCAGATCAACACTCCCATCCAACACGGTGCCATCTGCAAATTTACTGAGTGTGCCCTCAATCCCCACATCCAGATCATCTATAAAGATGTTGAACAGCACTGGCCCCAAAACTGAGCCCTGGGGAACACCACTAGTGACCGGCCGCCAACTGGATTTAGCTCCATTGACCACAGCTCTCTGGGCCCAGCCACCCAGCCAGTTTTTTACCCATTGAAGAGTCCACCCATCTAATCCACAAGCAGCCAATTTATTTAGGAGGATGCTGTGGGAGACTGTGTCAAATGCTTTACTGAAGTCTAGATATATCATTACATGCAGTCTACATCACAGATTACACCATTATTCAAGGTAATGGTGCATTTCTTCTCCAGTTGTGTAGAGGTAATGGTGCATTTCTTCTCCAGCTGTGTAGAACAAGATGTCCTGAGCTAACTGCTCATCCTCTGGTCAAGCACATGCAACACATTTCCCAATCAGTATCCTACATACATTCAGAAATCTCTCATTCCACACATACGCAATCCTATACAGGAACTCATGAAGACAATGACAACATTCAGTGCATTTCTAAATGATCTTCCCCTTGGAGTACATCCACTCAGATAAATGACAATTTTGAGATCAGGCAAGATAATACTGCAAATCTTGGATGATTGTCAGCAATAACTAAACCTAGGAATCCCAGAAGCCTCTTTAACTAGTAACCCTTATAACTCTCACTGGAGTGGTAGTGGCAGATCACTTTATACAAATGCTCCTCCCAGCAGAGAGGAGGACACGTTTGTCATTTTCTGAAAGCTCAGTTTGCTTCCAACAGCCCTGTCACTTAACTTCCCAATACTGAATTGTTTAGCTACTAAACCAGTGGAATGAGGATGATTCTTACCCCAACTGGACAATGCACAGAAGGCTGAAGAATCAACAAGACCAAGGATCAGAATTGTATTGTGATACGGAGGGATCAAAGGCGATGTGAGAAACGGCAAAGGTGTCATAAAGGTCGGCACTTTCAGATACATAAAAACTTTTAGACACAGAAACATGACTCCAAGTATTTTTATATATTTTTTAATAATTTCAGCAGTATATAAAATAATTTTTAATATTTTAGTATGTAAAAAGCTAATGTGAATACAGGAAGTTCTGATTTAAAGTCACAGATACACATATAAATGGCACTGCAAACTTTTTTCTACATCTTTGTCTATATGGCATTAATAGATCACTAACTTCCTGGGAAGTACCTGAGTTAAAAAGGGAAAAGAAATGGCATACAATTGCTCATTCTAATATTAAAAATTAACAATAAGTCAAAGACAGGACTGGTAGCCTGCAATGCATGCTATATTTTACATTAATGCCCTAACTAATATTGCCTATGTAAAAGAAAAATTCTCTAAAAGCTTCTGCCCTGAAGTATGTCATCCTATGAGTTGGGGAGAATTCTAGTTAAAAACAGGTCAGCACGCAAACCAGGAAAGCATGCCATGTTTTGGTGTGTGTCGGGGGTTATGTCATATGATACCTCTATCATGATGGACAGATGCCAAAATATCTATAGAATCAACACAGGTGAAGATGATCAAAACATATATGAGTAAAGCTGAGAGAACTTTATGATCTTATAACCTCCATGACAACATAGGGAATGAGATTTAGCCCAAGCTCTTTTTCAATCATTTGCAGTCTTTCCCCTTCATTCGCTTCTGTCTTAAACATAAAGTCCACAGCAAAATGAACAAAACTCTGCCACAGCACAAAAGGAGGAACTAAATCTTCACAGAACCTTTCAATACATCCCATTTTGCAATGAACGCATGTCACAACTTTTCTCAGTTACTCTGCAGTGTGTGCCAGCTCAAAGACGAAGCAAAGTACATTTTCAAGCAACCTAAAGACCACATTGACTTAAGCTGATGTGTGTTTTTTTCCCCACAGTTGCAGAGTTAATCTCTGTCCTATTTCTGGTCCCTACACTTTTAAAATTAAGTTTCACATCTTTTCACTTAAGATACATGGGGTTTTTGCCATTATTTCCACCTAGAGGAATTCTAAGCTGCTGGATCATTGTATCCAACATACTTACCCAGGAGCTCTGTCTGGTTTTAGTCACTGTAACAGCCATCTGCAGCCACTGATTTACAAACAGAGGCCTCCTCCTTCAAAATATATTGTTGCCAAAACACTTAGAACATAAAAAGTAAGTTTTTAAAAAGTTTTAAATTATTATTCTCCTTTTATCTTACCTTTTTGCACTCACTGCCATTTATTATGCCAACATACTCATATAGTAAATATCCCCACAAAGCATCTAAGAAATGGCATCAGTAACCTAACACATTGACTCCGAATTCATTGTCATCCTTAAGTACCTTGTTAAGCAGAACCTTCAGCTTAAAAAAAAGTTAGACTTATATACAGACAGGTTGAAAATATGCAAAATACATTAATTTATTAAGAAAGTTGAAACTTATTTTGATTTAATCCATAATGTGTACAAAGCTAGAAGCAGCTACGTATTCATGCATCTTACCAAATACATTTTTACTGAGGTCAAGAACCTTTGTCAGACCACTTATGCATGCACACACTAGCGAACATACTGCACTTCAGTATCAAAACTTTGTTGCATTAAAACTTCAGAAAGTACTAGTCTTCATCCAAGTCTGAAGAATGAAAAGTTGTATTTTAGTAACATTAGTTAGAAGATTACTCCATGCATAGATAATCTTCACTGCAACATGTGGCAAAAGACTAAATATGTATGTCATTCATATTGAAAGTCACCACACCTTTCAAAAGATATTATTACAGCTACTTATGTCTCTGTGGGGTTGTTTTATTCCTGTCCCAATCTGTATCAGAGCCCAGTCAGGTTTAGAAGAATTGTGTGGACAGGGGTAGTGTCAAAAGGAATCAGCTGAAGCAAGGGATATCTGCTTACAGGAGCAGGGCAAGCACTATGTCTTTTTCTGTCTGACTATATGTACATTATAGATATCAATGAAAACAAGTTTAGTTTTTTATAGGCCTTATGCCTATTTTTACTGTCAATCTGAATGTTTCAGTGCCATTAGGTAACACAAACCAGAACTCAAAACAGTTTCCACACTGTGTAATCCAAATTCTAATCCAATCTGTACTGAATCTGCACAGTGTCTACATGAACTTTTCATAGACTTTGTTTTGTCCTTCTAGCATCAACAAACTACCATCAGCTTGTTTCAATATATACAAATTCTATATGCCATGACCCCTTGTCTCACATTTCCCATCTCTGAAACATCTGAATGCTTCCCAATGTATTTGTTTTGGTTTTAATTAGGAAGAATACAAAGAGAAATGTGTTTGAAAGCTTTTAAAATAAATATATGTTAGGTATATTAGTATACTTGAAGCAGAGAGTGGGCTTGAAGGAGTTCCTTTCACAGCTTGGGCCAAACTTCAAGAAACTTCTGTGCCCTTCACAGGTAAGTTACTTTTGCTGGAATGATGTGTTAAGCACCAGCACAACAATCAGCAGAAACTACACTCACTGTCAGACCCAAGTGGTACAATATCCCCCACTCCCCCAAAACTAATTTAGTTCAGCTGAATTAACAGAGTTCACCCAGGCGCAAGACTTGCATCAGATCCACAACGCTCTATCATCCAAACGGTAGCATAAATGTCATGTGATAACCAATATTTTAAAATGAAGGATTTTGTTCTGCTGCTTCAGATACGTTAAATTTTAAATATTATTTTATTGGACTAGCTTTCTCCAGCTGCCAGTAGCATTACACATTGGATGACATATACCTCAAACACATTTCTATATTTAAACATGCAAAGTTGGCAGAAGGGAAGACTCTTACGTTTCCTAACCTTGCTTTACAACAGTTAGGGACCTGCACCCACTTCATGCTCTCCACTGAAGTGTGATTTCCCCAGCTTCTCAAGACGCACCGAAGAACTGAGGTTGCATTGTGATCGTGTGCTTTGATTCAGTAAAAACCGGCACGGAGAGCACCTCCGGGTAAAGCTTGAGTTAGCTTGTCGGAAACCCAGGGAGGGCACTTTCACCCATCCACGCCTCCAAACCTTTACAGTAGCAGCAGACACTACCCCAGGAGCAGCAAATAAGGTCCCACACCTCTCGTCCAGCAGCCTTCAGGTGCCCCTGACCCCTTGTGCCCGGCACCCACTCGTGCCTCTGCCCGCAGTCGCCAGATCCCCCCACCTCCCCCCCGGCTGCAGCAGGACGGCGACCGGGGTCAGCAGGCAAAAGCCAGCGCCGCTTCCCCCACGGCGGACTTTAAAAGGCAGCAGAAAAGCCCTTGGCCTCCCACCCCACG
>NW_009612555.1:0-207 GCF_000690535.1 Cariama cristata
CACAATCCCACCAAAACCAAAGCCCCTGCATACACATTTCAAGGGGTCAAACGTCCCATGGCAGACAGCTACTCTCCGGGTCCTCGGTACGACGTCCAGCCCTCCATCACCAGGAACAGGAAGTACGTGGCTCCAGCACAGCACATCTGCGGACATCCCAAGATAAGGACCGAGATCATCACCGCTGGACCAAGTGAGTACCATTCC
>NW_009612556.1:0-16815 GCF_000690535.1 Cariama cristata
GCCTTTCTCACATCAAGAGCGCAGAGGTGAATGATGTTGTCAAAACTATCTGCACAGAGCAGCTGCTGTGTACCTGACGAAGGAAATGAATTCTTCGAAATATCTTCTCATGCTTTTTAGTTCTCCAGTGCTCTGAATGAAAAGGGTCTTCACCACGAGCCTTGTAAGTCTTACCTCTGAGCACCTGTCAGGGACGCATTTCAAAATGCCGCAGGAACTGGACTGCGTTTCTAGAGAAAGTACGTGTCAAACCTTATCTTTCTGTAACTCGCTTAGCCTATTCCTATTCAATAGTGGATTATGCCTTAATTATCCTTAATTATTTTCTAAAAATAACACCTGAAAATTCAAAAGAACCCCCCCAAATATATCATGTTTCTTTGCCTCAGTCTCTTTTCCAAACATTTTTTCTGGTAGTGCTATTTGGTTTAATTTGTGAATTCCTTGGTGTAAACTCTGCCAGTGCAGCTTAATGAAAGATCTCATGTAATTTTGTAACATACAGAGTAATTGTCTTACCACATATATATTCTCCCTTCCTCTGCCTCTCCCACTACATATGTGACCTTCATTTTTTTATGAATGTATTCATTGGACATACATATGTGCTTTTTTTTTTTTTTAATAAAAGTTGATAGTTCTGGGCTTCATAGGAATAATAACTCTTTTCAAGGAGAAGGGATGCCATTTTACTGATAATGTAGGAGTGTAACAGCAGCTACACAATATCTCTTCCTTTCGGATTCTACACTAGACAAGTATGTTTCCATCTAGTTATGAGGATTTATGATCATTGAGTCAAAGGCAAAGTTGAAATATGCCAGTGAGTAGCATGGCCAAGTAGAATACATTGAGACAGAGATTCAAGATGCAAATAACTGTTTCAGAAGCAAAATATATTCACAAGGTCCTTGCAGATGCTGAATGTTACTATCAGGGCCAATAACTGCAGGACAGCTTCACGAGGAGGGCTCTTGAGATGTTCAAAGCATTCAAGTTTTCCATAAGGCAGAGTTACCTAAGAATCAAGAGCCTTGGGAACCCATCCCAAGTCCTCAGCTTCCTGTAGGGATTCCAGTTCTGGAGGCGACAGCTGAATTCTGGTTAGTACAGGGATTCCTGAAGTCCTTGAAGTTCGCATTGAACCTAGAAAAGCCACAGTGGCTGCTTGCCCTGGAAAAACATGATGGGGGAGCACAGCCTGTCTGGCACAGCTTTCCTGAGCCTGCGGACCCCAGAAATCTGCCAGAAATCCAGGCAGGATTTGCTGTCTTCCATCTGGCTGGTTCAAAGTCTAGCCATCTGGACAAAGAAATCTTCAGTTCCTTTCTCGCTAGCTTCTTTTATAGAAAAAAAAGCAGATTTAAACACTATTAAAAGAAGTTTAAAATGAACACAGCAGTGTGCCTATCAAACAAGATGCTTGGCTCAAATTGTGGTAAGTTGACTTCCTTATATTGCCCACTCGTTCCGACATTCATCACTGGGACTAGTAAAGTGTTTGGCATTCTTTGTTCCTAACATGGACATCAAACGCGACATCTCTAGAAGTGTGTGCGTGGGAAGTTTCTGCCTGTTGCAGACATTCCGATATACCTGCAGGTTCTGTGCTTGGCTTTGTCTTTGTGAGGATCTGTCACTGGAGAGATCTGCCAACATGCTACCCTTTTACAAGTCTCCCAGGCCTTTCTCCTGTCAGGAATGTTCTTACAAAATGAATACTTCTCTGTTTCAACATTCTTTAAGTCAGAATACAGGCAAGGATGTAACATGAAGCTGACTGATGCTCTGCTAGCTTTTGTGCCAAAGCGTTGGGGAGCCTAGGATGCCCTTGTCTGTAGCTCTAGGAAAGCCCAGACTGAAGGCTGTTTTGGGTATCCGGATTTCCTGCATGGAACTGGGAGTCTGGCCAGCTTGGGGTTTCTGGTTGCTCAAGGTGGACCCAGCAAATGTTTGGAAGCCAACTGGAGAAACTTGGTTACGTGATTTTGAAAGGATAAATATGCTTATTTCACAAAACTGACAATTGCATTGCTTTAGAGGATAGCTAGTTTGGACATGCAAATATTATTGTTGTAAGTAAGAACAAACATGGGCAGCTGCTACAGTTTAAAAGATAACTAAAAGAGGTAACAAAACTTTTATTAAAGCGGTATCTGTCCACAAGTCTAAACTTAGGCGGTACTGCACTGCCAAGGAGGTGATGAGATCTCTCCCACAACTAGTAGGAGAGATGGACTTCCTGGAGACAATCGTGACTGACAATTCTTGTGTTGAGGAGAGAAAGAACACTTCCAAAGACCAAATCAACAGTACTTTGGAGAGATGTTGAGATTGGGGTGATGAGAGAATCATAGCAAGAGAACTTTGGGGCTGACTACTGATTTAGTTAGGAGAGTAACTAAGAAGATAGAGATATAAATTCTATCTGTCTTAACGGAAAAAAAAATCATCTAAGTTAGCTGGTTCCGTCATCATTTTCAAGCTAATGGAAATAACTCACAGGTCACTAAAATTTACCTAAATGCTTCTGTAATAAAGGAGATTATGCTTACTTTTTGCCTTTGAGATATAACATTTCTGAGCTTGTAGACACAGTTTGAGAGGTGAACATTTAGCATGTTGATTGAAACCTTTGTGATAGCTATTTCATGGCCATAATAATCTTTCAGTCAAGAAAAATTTAAAAAGGCAAAATCTGGAATTTTCCATTTTTACAAGATTCCTTTGAATGACCAGTACGAATATATATTTAAAAGTATGAAAGAATTGTCAATGTTGTGGACAATTTGTAGCAAAGGAGCATTCTATAAATGAAAGGAAATAGCACCTATATCTACATCATGCATAGATGTTCATGTAAATAAACTCCAACTATAAATTCTGCTTATTGCATGTATGGCAAGACTCCTGGTAGGATGATGAAGATTTCTGTAGGGGCCCTTAAAATATAGGCTGAACGACCTCATTGCCTACACTCCCCCACAAAAACAAGGTGTAAATTCAATTTTAAGGAAAGCTAACACTTTTCATTCTGTTTTAAAGTTCAGTTTTAAAGCAATTTCTTACCTGGCAGATGGGTAATTTTGTCTTCACTTACATCTGTTGAGGTGAAAATTAATTTTCACTCCACACTGCAAGTTATCCCTTTTTTTAATAGAAATTGTAACAGTAAGATATAAATTCATTTCTACGTTAAGACAATGATTTTCCTGAATGTAGAAATATGTTGGACTCTACAAATACAGAGTTGTCTTGAATTTGTGCTATTCAAGTACTAAATATACCCAGAAAGATAAAAATATTTATATTTGTACAGGTGGTTGAATGTTTAATATCTTTTACTTTTCCTTAGAAAGAAATTATACTTACAAGTTTTATAAATAAACATTAATTAGAAGCACAAAATTTGATAGATTCAAAAAAAACCACTCTATCTTTCCAGAATTTTACGTACATTTGTAACTTTGTGCACACTGAAAATACTAAAACATATATTAAATTAAACTTATGATTTTAATTAATTACACCAGCATACTAGAAATTGCATGTTTTCTCAGAGGAAAAATGCACTTTGTAGCCCTGACAGCATAGCTGGCACAGGCAAACAATACGTTTTATAAATAGAAAGAGATCTTAGTAACACAGATGCCAATGAAAATTAGTTGTAATTTTACCCAAATTAGTGAGCCTACATTCTTTCTATCAGAATAAGTGGTAGAGATGCTGGGCCTTGCATCTATTAAAATTTTCTGCAGGCAGATGTGCTAAATCTCAATAGTCATTTTAGTGCAGTATGTAGAAATGTCTTAAACTCACAAATTATGGTAAAAAAAGTAATTGTTGAGTCTGAAAGACACTTAACTGATGTTTTAGACATAGTCAATATTGTATGTGTACTGTTATTAGATATATATTTAGAACTCATGTAAATAGTCCACAAATCATACTGCAAACTTATGAGATCTTCAAATAAAATGGTGCCGGTTCTGAAGAATTATGTAATGTTATGTCTGCCTTTGATTTATTGCTTTTTGCTGTTGGAATTTGTTTTGAACTGGATCAATCCTGTCAACAGTTGTCCTATTCTTTATAGGCTCTGTAAATAATCAAATCTAAATACGTTTGTAGTTACCCACCTTGTCATATATAGCTGGTGAGCAATCTATTTCTGGTGAGCAATAAAGAAAAAGGACATATTTTCAAGGACTTCTATTTGATTTGTATTTGTTGCTGCCTTTGGCTTCAGCACAGCAAAACATCCAAACACATTTCATTGCTTTCCTGAATTGAGGCCTTAGAAAATAATTTTCCACTTTTGAAGAAGTCTTAAAGAGAAGCTTAGGAAGTTTTCTTTTTCTTTTTTGTTCCCAACCTCAAGTGCAAATATTCTCTACTCATGTTAGCAAATTCACGCAATAAAAACTCATGAAACACATATTTGATTCTTAAATTTGGCCAAGTCAAAAATGAGTATCCACAGTGAAAGTTTCTTCTTAAAAATCCCCTTGAAATTTCAGTCCTCTTACTCATTTTTGTGCTGAGGTTTTTCAAAATGGGGCATAAACATTTTTGGAAGAGGAAAGTGAACTCTATTAACTCCTTCTTTGAGAAAAGTTTTCTTGAGGACACTTCCACAGTAGTAGATTTTGGCTATGTTCTGCCTGAAAAAGAAGTAGGCTGATGAATGAATGCTTCAAAAACCACTGAGTAACAGAAAACATTTTCAATTTGCAATACAACTCTGAATGTAACCTCAATAAGAGCTATTGGTAGTGCTCCATTTATAATATAGAGTATTTACATGCATTGCTGCTACTGTGTTCAGAACAGTTGTAACCACAGCACCTATTTCTTTCAGAAACCTAGTTTACTTCAGTGTGGTTTTGTTTCACAGTGAAGGACTTTCAACTCATTATTTTATTCCACACGGTATCCTTAAAAAGTTAATGCAGCTGAAGAATATAAGTTTTCTTTGGTTATGAAGAATCCAGTTTTCCTTGCAGGAAAAGGGTCATGGTGGTGAACTGGGGAGCTCCATCACCATGAAGTCAATTCTCTTCAGCCAGCATCAGTGACGTGCGTAGTAGACAAATTTTTGACATTCCTGTGCAAAGTATGGTCAAAACATATAACATTTAACCAAACAAAGAACCAAGACCAATAGCATCGCTTATGGCTTTCATACAATTGCATTCTATATGCCCTGAAAATGAATGTGTATTATGGGACATGTATGCTGCTACAAAGCTCAGACTTTTGAGACACACTGTCTTGCATACTTACACTTACTTTAAAGAATCAAACTGCTTCTTGCAAAACTGGTTGCTTGTATGTCAGCATTTTGTGTTGAAATACTCGTACTGTTAGGACTGTATAACTGGTCCCACTATGTCATCCCTTCACAGGCTTTTCCTCGTATACAACCAACTTACTAAGGAGACATTCAGACTTACAGCACCCCTGTACAGGTGGGGAAGGGAAAATGAAAACAGGAGTACAGTTAGTGAAGTTCATTTGGAGATCAATCTGCTCTAGAAACCCTGAACATCAGCTGAACCTAAAATTAGTGGTGGTGATAATGTCAATAATCAAGACATATAGTACATGATTTGTAGCATGATTACTGTGTTAACCTGGATTGCTTATCATGTCCTTTCAGTAAAGGATGAAATGACAAAATGAATACTTACATAATAAATTACTTACTTTTTTGAGAGTTTATAATTTATGGGCAATCTGTCTCTTCCCAGAATAGATGTAAGTTCTCAGTTCAGTAACATGATAAGTAATCCAAACTGATAAAAAAGAGGGAAAAAACCCCAACAAAAATCTGTTTCTTTTCTGCAACTTTAAACAGTTTTAAAAGAATGCTGTTTTAAAGTACAGAAATCTGGAATGGAGGTTTATTGTGTATATGTGCATGTACTTTTTAAAAAGAATAATTTACAAAACTTTTAATCTATAAAAAGTTCTCAAAGAAAAAAACTGTGCAAAATAAAAGTAAAAGAATGTCTGTTCTAAATACCAGTTTAAAATATTCTATGCGTTCACTGCAATTTTGCTCAAGTTTTAATTGCAGGCATTTCAAATCAGATTTTTTAACAATTCCTTCTATGATTATTTCTATCAAATTATGCATTTCCAATTAAACAAAGTGGCATGAAGAGCCAAAAGATCCAAATTTGACTTATATGCATCACAGAGAATGAGCAAAACCATATGCAAACACAGGGCTTAGTACTGGGCTATGCAGAATAACATTGTGTCAGCTAAGGGGGAACTTCAGTTTAGCTTTAAGTCATGGTTGGGGCTGAAAAGGCAACAGGATTAGGATGAGAGGCACAGGGCGGTTAAACCATTGCCATTACTCAGTGTTTTCCCTTTCTCAAGGCAGACTTACACTATTTTGTTGTAGGGCTTTCTAGCATAAGCACAAAGTAATTGTTTCTTACTTTGTGAAAATGTTTTGTATAATCATGAAATCTTCTTTCATTCTTCAGAAATATACGTTGTGCCAAAATTATTAGTATCCACTCCTCTCAGGGTTGCAACACAGAAATCTGAAAAAACTTAAAGATGTGGTTCCTGCTAAAACTGACACTTCTCTTGTCTTTTTTACAGTGAGAGAAGTTAGTTAATCTGTGATTTTAACTACTGATTGGACATTTACATTGATGAACTGTAGCTAACCTCTTTCTGCGATGGCTTTCCTTCCCTGAGCTGCTCCCTGCTCCATCTCAAAGAGCTTTTGAAATGGAAGAGCTGTCACTGTTATGCCAAGATGTGGGTGTTCCTGCAGAGACTAAGTTACGCTTTTGTTCGGAAGACAGGCAAAAGAGAACGTTGCAAGCTGTATAACACCAACAGGTTTCTTCTGACAGGCAACATAATATTTAAAAAAACAATTTAGTATTAAAAATCTAAAAAACCTGAATAATTATCATCATCATCATTGTCATCATCATCATCTTTTGGAAATATGAGGGTTTAGGGAGGACTTGGAAGTTTTACAGTTGTATAGAACTTCTTACAAACATTCATGGTAAGAACCAAGCACCAAGTTCAAACTGTTTTTAAGTGGGATTTGAAGACTAATATGAAGATTTCACAGCCTTGAAAAAATAACCGTCCAGAGGAAACTTAGGACATTTTGTATGTGCTGGTCAGATCTCTCTTTGAGCATCATTCTTGAGATGTCAATATTTTTTGACTTTTCCTTTAGCAGTTTCTTATACAACCTCCTGAAACAAGGCTAATAGGAATTGAATTTTTGTCTGTAACTTAGCCCTTGTTTTGTGGGGAGCAAAGCAAACCAAAACAAACAGCATTCCCATAAGCCTTTTGATAAGTACAGTCTGTTTGTGATTTAAGCAGTATTGAAATGTTATGCCTTTTTTCTGCTAAATCAGAAATCTAAATGCAAAATCTTAGGCCACAGGGACAGCAATTATTTTTCTGGCATACTACAGGGAACTCTGTCTGCCAATCAACTATATTGATTATTTATGTCAGACATTTCTTTAGTACTGTAAACCATCAAAACATTTAACAATATGTATTAGACTTTTTCTGCTGCTGCACCTTTTAAAGTCTAGATTTATCTATTCTTCTGTATTCATTAAATGAATCGGAGAAATAGAAGCTTCTGATATAAGAGGTGAGAAATACTTGTGAGTAATTAGGTGCATGTTCATTAAACAAATTCTATTGCTGAACTATTGTGGATCTTGTTATAAACTCATAATAGTAGAACAGGATCGTATATGAAATACTTTTTCATTATTTCTTCATCGGAGCCAGCCTAATTCATATCAGCTGTGGTCTCAGTTAAAGAGATACCTACTATTTTTTCAACAAGAATATTTATGTAAGATATTTTCATTCCAAATATCCTGATATAATTAATTTAGTGATACAGAGTTTCTTTCATATCCCACTTCAGCTAATTGTCTCAGGCTGTTATTTAAATTCTTCTTCATGAACACAAATTATTTTACAGTTAATATGATTATAGACTAAACATAATTAATTTAAATTTGTTCCAAAAAAATCTTAGCTTATCTCTAAATAAAGAATTTAACTATAGGTAAAGACTAGAATGTCATTTAAGCTGCAAATTGCTTAGTTTGTATTTTGCTTAGAAGCTGGGGGGAAAAAGCTTTTCTTTATCTCTGCCTTAATCATTGTTAAATCCTCCTAAGATTCAGAGCTTTGCAGGCAAACTCAGATGTAAAAGGAAGAAAATATTTAGAAACCCACAAACGCTTCTAGAGGATATAAGCCGCCTAACCTTGGTGAGGATTCAGCTGCTAGAACTTGTCTCTTTGTCTACCAGGTCTCATTCTGTCACTCCCTCTGAAATCCCTGGTGCTGATACCCTTCCAGCAACTGGAGCAGCAACTTCTGTCCTTGCTCGTTCACTTCTGTGACACTTCTGTGCCACTGCTCTCAGGAAAGCTTTTAAATAGAAAGTGAACAGGAAAGGTAACCTCCCTCTTTTCGAAGTCAGTTCTTAAGGAAGTATCTGTTGGTGCCGTCTGTTCCCATTGCTTCTGCTGGACTTTTCTGCACAACTTCAAGAAGATGACTTGCAGTTTTATGTTAAGTTCCATTACAAGTGGACTGGGTGCAATGCTGGTTGAACAGTTTGACCTTCCTCCATTCAAATCTAAGAAAGGTATTTAATCTCCAAAACATATATATAATGGGAAAATCTGACTGGCAGGATGCTGGCAAAAGGGAGGTCAGTGGAATACTTCTGGGAATCAAAGCCAGCCTGAGCTCGGTGGGGATTTGTGTCTGCTGACTCTTGATGATACTTCACATAGTTTCTCAATGGCAATGGCATCTGCTAACATCAGAAAGACATGCTCTCATTATAATATATATACATAGGTAGCTAAGATATGGGATGACAGAAAAAGAGCGCTCACTATATATTGCTAGGAAATCTAGAATTGCTCTCAAAGACCCCATACCTGTATAATAAAGTGGACAGGGACGGAAAAAGAACCAAACCAGCAAAAACCAAAATCCAAAACTACCGATAAAAGCCAAAGCAAGAAAAGGTCTGTGGTTCATTTTTGAGACTCAGGATGCAATTTTTTGTGTTATTCAGGTCTCACACCTTCTTTATTCTTTTCTTTCTCACTCTTCTGTACTTTCACTGAAGACATACATACTGCACAAATAGAAAGTGTAGTATAAAAGGAAGGATGAATATCATAATCCAACACAGCTAAGTCAAGCAAAAGTAAAAAGAATGTCAACATTTTTCCTGCAGTTTCATCACAGATGTTAAGCATGTTGTTTTATTTAGCTTTAGAAAGGTAACTTATTGTTGAGAAGGAGATCTGTGGAGGACTACTATATGTCTGTTCTCTGGATACTGTACATAATGTGACTCGAATTGCAAAATTGCAAGAACGGCATGAACTCAATTGTTCCGGGCCATAGTCTTCCTTAGTTTGCATGCTAGCATGAACACTAATACTTAGTTCTTCAATCATATTCATCTACCTAATCGGGAGAGAGCTTTATAAAATAAGACAAGAAGTGTTCGAAAAGCTAAATAGAAAGGACAAAGTGGTGTATGACTGCAGTTATGACGCTGCTATCCAAAATACTGGTATATTGAAAAGTATTACTCTGCTCAAATTGAATTGCAGAGAGCAGAGGAAACTAAGATTAAATTGTTCACTTATGGGTCCTTCTGAAACAGTCTGAAAAGGAAAAGCTGGAGAGATTTGGTCTCTGAGAGGATACAAGGAGTCTTGATTTTTACTTGTCCTTCTTCTGTAGCACTTCGTAACATCATTCGGGGCTAATCTTCAAGTTCACATATGAACTGAATGTTCTAATCACTCTAAAGAAATATTTTTACCTCTGTATTTGAATCAAAGGAATGGAGATTTTGGGCTTCATAATTCATAATTCCTTACTTGTCTTACCTTGTCTTCTGGAAAATGAGCATCACTTTTTTTTTTTTTGTTTCCCAAGAGGTTTTTTTCCTGTACTGACATGCTCTCTCACACAATGCTTTTGGCACAGATCAAATAAATACGCAATAATGAAACTTACCAAACAATATTTTTCTAAGAATGTCAAATATCAGCTCCAAAAGTATGTAAAACATGGAATTGGCGTATGTGTACTGAGATGTAAATGGATCTCGTATGATGGGGTTCAAGCATGAGAAGACAGGAAGGTTACAGAAAGTAGCACTTGGTTATTTGGAGAAAAAGGAAAAGATTCAGGTTAAACCTTTGAATGTAAGCAAATTAGAACTTCTCAGTAGCAATGAAATTTGTCTATTTCACAGTAACTTGTCATATAAGTTATATATGACTTGTCATATAAAGAAGTAGTTTTAATTTAAAGAATAGATAACAAGGAGAAAAAACAGGTTGGAATTAGAAGAATGGGTCGAGATGAACTGTTTCATAATATCTGAGGGTTCTCAAGAAATGATGCCAGGACAAAAATAGTCCTAGGAACACATTAGATCAAAAGAACTACCACGGAGTTTGATAACAGATCTCTAAGATGGATAAGAGAACTGTCTTATGATGCTGTTGAAATTATCACCAAGTGGCTGCTGTCCCGGGAAAACAAAAGATTTGCTTACAGAATTTGGTTGAAAGTTGTTTTTTTCCTCATTTGCTTTGTTCCTATTGCATAACTGATGTTACTTTTGTAACCATACACCAACTTATAATAAAACTTCTGTGGAACAGAACAGAAAAGTTGTTAACAGATTGACCAGGCATTACTGATGCAAAAAATTCACACCTGAGGCTCACTGTAAGAATGGGAGGAATACATAATTCTGTGTTGGGAAAGGCAGAAGATTGGAAACCCATACTCGAAGGCATCACACAGTGAAGAAAAGTTCAGCTATCTCTGAATGGGGTTGGTGTCATTCTAAGAGCTTCTATTAACTTCTCTTAAACATAAACTGTAAGAAAAAATGAGTACCATAGTAGTGAAGGGAATCAGACCTGAAAGAAGCCACCCCTTTTCTGTATCATAGAATTGTAGAATCACAGAATTTTCTGTATCACAGAATTGTAGAATGATAAAACAGTTTGGATTGGAAGGGACTTAAAAGATCATCTACTTCCAACACCCCTGCCATGGGCAGGGACATCTTCCGCTAGACCAGGATGCTCAAAGCCTCACCCCCGGCTTTGGATTGCCCTGGCCCTTGTGCAGGACCTTACACTTGGCCTTGTTGAACTTCATGAGGTTTGCACGGGCCCACCTCTCCAGCCTGTCCAGGTCCCTCTGGATGGCATCCCTTCCCTCCAGCGTGTTGACCACACCACACAACTCGGTGTCGTCGGCAAACTTGCTGAGGGTGCACTCCATCCCACAGTCCGTGTTGCCAACAAAAACAGCACTGGTCTCAATCCCGACCCCTGAGGAACACCACTCGTCACCAATCTCCACTAGGATATCGAGCGGCCTCCAGCCAATTCCTTATCCACTGAGTGGTCCATCCATCAAATCCATGTCTCTCCAATTTAGAGACAAAGATGTCATACAGGACAGTGTCAAATGCTTTGCACAAGTCCAGGTAGATGACGTCGGTTGATCTTCCCTTGTCCACCAACGCTGTAACGCTGTCATAGAAGACCATCAAATTTGTCAGGCACGATTTGCCCTTAGTGAAGCCATGTTGGCTGTCACCAATCACCTCCTTATTTTCCACGTGCCAGTCTGCACCAGTCTGGTGCAGAATATCACTAGCAGAATTTACCTCTCCAGCAGATAATCAGCATTTGATTGTCTTGTCTTGAGGATCCTCTCTTCCCTTCTGCTCTCCTCCATGTACACTGCTTTGCTGTTCCAATTACATATAGATGACTGTTGTCCAAAGGGTAAATAAAATCTGATCAGGGTAAGTGACTATTCCATTTTCTCAAGATGTTACTTTTTTAGCTATTGTTATTCAGTACTAGAGCAATAAATAATATTTTTCTTATCAAAACTAGGATGTGTGAGGCATAATAAGTCTTATGGCATGTGGTTTGGTAGAAAACTGGTGTAAGTAATCTCCAGATTCTACTGGACAGACTGAAAACCTCAAATCACAGAATCCATCCTGACTAGGTCATTTCTCACCCAGATGAAAACGTTCAATTTCTTGCCCTTTGTGGAGGAAAACAACAACAACAAGACATCCTTGAAAATATCTAAGTTCTACTTTCCACTGGTTTGGCCTGAATTATGCTGGAATTAAAGGCAAGTGGAAGTGCTTAGGGATTCACCAGAAAGGCTTTTTTATTCATGAAAATTATTATGTAAATTTCTGGCTTAAAGAAAGAACTACTAATAAATACTCAAGTTGTAGAGAAATGGAAACTCAATAGAGATTACATTCACATGCTCTACTTCTTGATCCATAGTACTCTCCTTTAGGGAACAAATAATTGGATGATTAAATGTGATCTTAAGTAATGACCTTCTCAATGACTCCAAAAAACATGCACCTGGGAGATTTAAGTGGTATACTAAGTATCTGTAAGAGCAAGCTGAACGTGGTAATTACACTGAAAGCTAGTGTAATTGTTAGGGGATCAATTGTCAAATGCTGGCAAACTCAAGAAAAGTTAATGAAAGATCGGTACACAGACTCATGTGATTTCAGTCATTTGCAGATAATTAAGGGCCAGGTTAGAAGGTAGTGTGAGGAAAATAAAAAGCTATTTAGTTTACTTTCGTTGAGTGACATTTGAAGGGATGCAGGATGTAAGTATTTTCTTTTAGAGAGGAGTCCAGTATAAAAAAAATAATTCATTCCTTCTCCTCAGATATAACATTTAGCTGTTAAGAAGTGACACCTTTTAAATGAAGCAATGATTCCCCTGTCATGGGAATTGCAAGCCCCTCAGAGTAGCTTTGCCACTGGAGAAAGTATCTCGAAGGTTAAGGAACAGGAAATCTCAGATTGTTTTTCTTCATTAGGTTTCCATTACAAAACTATTTCAGCAGTGTGCGGAGAGGGTTTCTGCCTTGTACAGAATGGGGGGCCCAGTGCGGGCATTGGTTATAGTAGATGGCAGGATGCCAAAGACATCTACAATAGGAGGTGTTAGGAATATTACATCTTCAGACTATTCTTGGTCTTTGACCTCTGTGCTGGGTTTGGCTAGGATGGAATTAATTCCCTTCACGGTTGGACTCAATGATTTTAAAGGTCCTTTCCAGCCTAAACAATTCTATGATTCTACAGCAGCCCATAAGGTGCTGTGCTTTGCATTTGGGGCTAAACTAGTGTTGATAGCACATCAGTGTTTTGGTTATTGCTGAACAGTGCTTGCACAGCATTGAGTCTTTCTGTTTTTTCCCTACTCTGACCCCCCAACGAGTAGACTGGAGGTGGGCAAGAGATTGGGAGGGGATGCAGCCGGGACAGCTGACCCCAACTAACCAAATGGATATACTGTGCCGTGTGACATAATGCTCAGCGATAAAAGCTGGGAGAAATGAAAGGAAGTGAGGAGATTCATGGTTATGGTTTTTGTTTTCCAAGTAATCATTGTGCATACTGGGGCCCTGCTTTCCAGGAGGTGGTTGGACGTCAGCCTACCCATGGGAGGTAGTGAATAAATTCCTCATTTCACTTTGCTTGTACACACTGCTTTTGATTCACCTATTAAACTGTGTTTATCTCAATCCACCAGTCTTCTCATCTTCCTTCTATTTTCTGTCCCTCCCACCGGAGAGGGGAGTGAATGAGTGGCAGGGTGAGAGCTCTGCTGCTGGCCATAGTCAACCCATCACCCCCTTCCTTCTCTGCTCCTTAGAAATACAACTCCTAGGAAAGGGTTTTGTGGTCTGTGTTTAATAGTAGGATTTGTACATCAGAAGGAGGAATATTTCAATATTTCTCTTAGCTTGGCAATATACTGCCTTTGCTATGTAACTCTAGACATATTGGTAAATGGCAGGGATATGCATCTTTTTAGATCTTTCTGTCACCCTCACCCAGTGTAAGACGGAATTTTCCTTAGACCCTGGGAAGTGGCAGGGATGTCACAGATGGAGCTTGGACTGTTTCTTTCCCGACAAAAGGCTTATTTTCTATAAAGCAGAAGTTTCCTGTGGATGCAGACCTGGATGACTGTGTCTATACAAATGGAAGATTTACACGATTAACACCGAACTAATCACCCAAGATGAATATGAAGCTTCTAAGGAAAAAGCTAGGTTTCTATTTGACAACTCAAGATTGATACAGTAAGCACACTGCTTTGTATGAACAAAACAGTTCTCTATTTCTTCCCTCAGAGTCCTCATCTTCCTGTTCTATCTAGTGGCCTCACCTTCCCTGCCAACTGACATCATAAAAGAGCTCTCTAACACCAAAAGCAGCTGCTTATCTAAACAAGCAATGTCATGCAAGTGTCTCTAGAGCAATCTGATGTCTCTATTGTTAAACATTTTCTTCCAGCAGAAGAATGCACCCATTACCTCCTTAGGAGACAGATCTCTTTTGAAGAGCATTTGTGATATATTTGAAGTCATTTCTGATATATTTGTGATATTTTGTGATATATTTGTGATATATTTGTCATATATTTAGTGAAGCATTGGAACAGGTTGCCCAGAGAGGTGGTGGAAGCCCCATCCCTGGAGGCATTCAAGGTCAGGCTGGATGGGGCTCTGAGCAACCTTATCTAGTTGGAGATGTCCCTGCTCACCGCAGGGGGGTTGGACTAGATGACCTCTGAAGGTCCCTTCCAGCCCAAATGATTCTATGATTCTAAGTGCTATATAAGAGACTGGCATTTGTCTACAGTAGACACACTTAGTCTCTCACCTGTTCCATTCTTCTCTCTCTTCCATCAACAGCATGCCTTCATACCCATCCCAGCTTCTGTCTCGTTCCCTTGCTCTGCAATCTGTGTCCTTTTCTTCCTCTCTCCTGGACAAAGACATCTGGTATAATCTCCTTGTTCATAATGCTGTGCTTCCCTTTTGGTCCATTCTCTTCTTAAGTACTTTCCTGGTGGTGTATGTCAGGGTCCTCCTACAGATGATTCTACTTCTGCCTATTTGTTTCAGGGAGCTGAATCCAACACCAATATCTGACCAGTTACTTGTTTTAATCTGATTTTGGAAACCTTCAGAGTAATGTGGCAACAGGCTATTAAAAACATCTGAATATCTGTTAGAAGGTGCTGAAATCATTAAAAATTAAATGATTAAAAATCATCATAAAATCCTTAAATCAGTATTGCAGAATTATCACACATCTGAAAATGTTATTCAGCACCAGAGTTTTTGCCAGCTTTTTCAGAAAGTCTTAACTACAGAGAGAATATTTTGATATAGGAATTGAGTCAGAGATTGAAACTGTGATAAGCTACAGGAACAGAAAAAATTGCTTTATCCCTAATATTTTACATTAGTAACAACTCTAAGTATTTAGATTAAAGACCTTCTTAAACCACAGAATAAACCATCCACTGGCACTGCAGTTTTATTCTCTTTTCTGTTTTTCATGTTTCTATTTGAATAATGATCAGCGAATGACAGTTTTTTCTTTACCTACAAGTTTTGAAACCTTATATGAGCAGCACTGTAATGTCATAAGATTGTGCTTACTTTTCCACAGAAGAAGAAAACCTCCATTATTGCTAAGTTATTCAGCAGTTAAATACAAAACTGGTTAATAAGAAAGCTAAAGTCAAGTGACCAAGGTATCATCCAATTAAAAATGACCACACTCATCCATTAAAAATGGACACAAGACTGAATATAAAGAAAGCGCTGAACCTAGAAGAGAAAGTCAAATGACAATAATAGCTAGAGAAGACAGTCAACCTATTTGGTACCAACTGTCTTGATAAGAAATGGCTGATAGCTGAAATTGAATAGCTAAAATCCTTTAGTTATAACAATGGTTCAATGCATATGCCATTCTTAATTTACTTTTTTCTTTGTAATTACATATTTATCTAGGGACAGTAGAAAACAAGCAACAGGTGGGAATGGAATGGAATGGAATGGAATGGAATGGAATGGAATTAAAGATAAGTCCAGAATAGCTGGTCACTGATATTTGCTTGATGATGTCCAACACACTTGTTTTAACTTTATTTATTGTACATTGTAGTAAAATGATATTTACTTCACCAGTTTCAATTAAAGAGAGAAAAAAAACCACCTCAAAATGGTCTATAAATATTATTTTAACAATATTTGTGTGAAGACTTAGATCTTTGCAAGAACTATCTCTCTCTGCTGTGCTTGAAAATATAAGCCATCGAATTAGAGAGTAGAAATGTTATCTTGTGGCATGGAAGACAAACTTTTAGATAGAAATCAGGAATAACTGAAGATCAACTGCATAGAAGTCTACTCATCAAAATGTTTTATTAAAAAACTAATTATAAATGAGCTGTAACACTGTAACACAGTAACTGTAACCGTAACTGTACAGTTTCAAAGATTTTGTAAAATAAGAAGGGCTTATATTTATTGAAAACATTCTGTCTTAGGCAAGCCTTTGGTTTTGGTTTTAGCTGTGTTATTGGACTAATGGAGCTATGAACATAATTGTGTTGAATAGTGTTGAAATAAGCCATAGACAACAAGGGCGAAGTAGCATCTTCTGTTTCAGGTGGGAATGATGAATTGAAACAGAATTAAATACACAGTAACAGAGATAAGGGCTGTCCTTTCACAGAAATCAGTGCTGACAACTAGAGTTCCAAGTCTCTAAAGACAGTTTTCCTGATTCTCTTGTATAAGTAATTGGACTTTCAAGGTTGTTATGTTGTGTTCACAGAGTTTTGAAAA
>NW_009612557.1:0-12143 GCF_000690535.1 Cariama cristata
TCTACAGTGACCTGAAAGGAGGGGGTAGGCAGATGGGGGTCGGCCTCTTCTCCCAAATAATGAGCGATGGGACAAGAGGAACCGGCCTCAAGTTGTACTAGGGGAGGTTCAGGTTGGATATTAGGAAGAATTTCTTCCCCGAAGGGGTTGTCAGGCACTGGAAGAGGCTGGGCAGGGGAGGGGGGGGGGGACCACCCCCCGGGGGGTTAGATGTGATGCTTAGGGACATGGTTTAGTGGTGGACTTGGCCGTGCTGGGTTAACGGTTGGACTTGATGATCTTAAAGGTCTTTTCTGACCTAAACGATTCTGTGATTCTGTAAGAACAGCAGCCCTGCTCTGTCGCTACTGCTGTAGGCCACCTTTCTGCACGTCCCTGAGAGCAAAGCGAGGAGCTGGAGCGGAGAAGAGTGAACCCTGTTGTTGGTGAATAGGCTGCAAAATCCAACTGAGAAGCACAACGTTTGCAATGCAGAGGATCTCTATGGAGTCAGGACTTGAAACCTGCTTATACAAAACTCAACCAAAGTTTTTGTCTTTCTGCGCAAGGTACTTCCGTCTGCACCGACAAATGAAAACTGGCTGTGCCCCTTCAGCGCCGGGCTGTAGCCTTTCAAACAGCACTCCCCAAACCGAAGCCGGAGCTTTAAGTTTAGGAAGAACCATCAGACTTTTGCACTTGTGCCCGGGAAGAGGATGAGTTGTATTTGTGTGCTAAGCAATGTAGGGCACAGGCAAATAATGTTGCCTAAAAGGAGCACACGTATTTGGATGCACAGAAAGATGGAAGCTCCAGAAATGGTGTGAAATGGAGAAGTTTTTCTTTTTGGAGAAGGAGGGGGTTTCTGTTCTGACTACAGCAGCAGTGCTGCAGTCCTGCAGTAGTTGGGTCAGCTGCCAGATAGATGGCCAAGGCCAACCTCGGACTGACCTGCGTTACCCGAATGTTTGCTGGGAAGACTCTTATCTTTGCTGTTCAATTTCTGTTGCCACAACACGTCACCTTGTTAATTTGAAAATATACCACAGAATAGCACACTGGATAATTGCAGCAGCAAAACACGTTTTGCAGCCAAAAGCGAGGGGTGGAAACTCGTTTCTTTCTCTGTGTACTGGCTGTCTTTTTTCCTGAAAATTTCTTTCAAAATGAACCATACATGCGTGAGTGGTGTCTCCTTTCTTTTCCAGTTGGACTCGCTTGCGCTATTGCCCTGGGGAAGGAAAGTGTCAGAAGTAAGCAGAGCCCATTTACTAGTCTGTCCTTCAGAAGAAGAGACGCTTGGCCCCGGTGCTGACACTGGTGATAAGTATTGCTGCGGGTACGTGGTCGCACGGTGCCGGGAATTTGATAACAGGTGGCGAAGGGTTTCTGCGAAGAGAAATAATTGCAGCAGCTGATAGGATGAATTGAAGGAAATTAAGTCAAAGTAACCATGTGTAGATGAAAGAGCTCTGCATCTTCACCCACAAAAAGAGCCTGCAAATTGTTTTGGCAGAAACTGTGAATAAAACCAGGATTTTGGAATTTTCTTTTTCCTTAAAAAGAGTCTGTTGGTATGAGGCCGTATTGTGACTTGATGTAGACAGTGCTTTTCCTCAGCGGAGAGGATTAGGGCAAAGATATCTCAAAGTCGTTCCTGTTTTTCCTGATTTGTGGGTAGGAGAACAGGGCTTAACTCTTCCTCAGGTTAAAAAAGAATTTTCTGTCCCTGCATATTTTTTCTCTGAAATTTATGCTGACACAGAGTGGCACAGAGCACCGAAACTCCCTCCTCAGCACCCCACGTGATTTCTTGAACTGCCCAAAGAATGGAAAAGGGAGGTAGTAAAATTGAAACAAAACACAACAAAACAATTTTGGGGGAATTTCATCTTCTTGACTGAGACAAGGTTAGTCCGTGTAGTTGAAAACCCTGTAGCCATTGGATTTGGAGATGATTTTCTATGCTTCTATATGGAAAAAAGTAGGGGGATCCAACTTTCACTACCTTTATTTATTTCATGTATGTGAAACATAGCTTTCCTTACTCAGTGTTTGTTTTGATTTTGTTTTCTTTTTGATGCTTTGGAATTGGTTGCGTTTGTTGTGATAAACAGCTGGGGTGATCCAGTCGTTACCAGTTACCTTCGGACAGGGCTTCCAGCACCTTCCCCGCAGCCTCCCTGACCTCTCACGCCAATCCGACTGCCTCTGTCGTGCAGCTGCAGTGGCACAGGTGTCACGCAGGAGGGGACCTGCCTTACAGGGGTCACCCTCAGCTTGCGGGGTGCTTTGGCCAGGGAAACCTGCCCAGCAAGGGATGTTTGCTGGCACTGGGAGTCCCTCTTGGGACCAGCTACCCCTGACCGGGCAGGGCCAGAGTCAGAAACAGCATCGGGCTGACTTGGGGAAACGTGGTTAGGTTCAGGGAGGTGAAAAATGGGCATTGTAGTTGAGCCTGGGTGGGCCAGCTGGGCTGGTGTAGCCCGGGTGGAAGCTAACTCATGGGGCAGGCATCCTCTGGTTCCCCTGCATCTCACAGGGCCCTGGGGAGGATTTTGGGTTGGCCAGGGGCAAAGGGCTTGGCTGCTCCCTGGTTAATTTGGAACTGTGCGGTCGACTGAGTTTTTGAGACATTGCATTACGTTTATTTTTGCTTCCTCCCCTTTTCCTCAAATAAAAGGTACGTTTCTTGTCAAAAGCTCTTAGTGCCCATGAGAGAGAGGAAAAATCATGCCTGCTGAGGTGACAGGACTGATTTATTTTCATTTGCTGGAGCCAGAAATAGAACAAGAGTGATAAAAGCTACCTATTCTGTTTCACATTATAACAGATTTAGGGCATGCATATGGTCAGTTCACTCATCGTATCTACAGGGAGGGAACTTCTGGCTGAGGGAGCAATAATTTCAGCCATTCACATTGGATCAGCAGCTGCATGAACCCCATACACACATTTCACTTTATTTTCACAGCACTGAGCAACTACGCCTGAGAAATCAGGCCCTCTGAAGGTATCGCCAGTGTCAGTGAGGATACCAAATAAATCTAGTGACATATCTAAAGCTACTAATCACACTCAAGACTTTACACTAGCAATGGTTTGGCTTCATCACGTATTTTTTACATGCATTTCATCTGTCACTCTATATTATCTTTATTCCACAATTCGTTGTCTTTATTGGTTTTTTTTTTTGACACACAATCAGGAGGGAGAAACTGCCGTAAGAATGACTAAAGCTTTGGCAGGAAGAAGGAGAGACTGTCTTTGTATTCTGTATTCGTACAGTGCTGAGAAAATTGGGGTCCGATACAGAAAAGGGGCTTTTAGGCACGGCTGTCACATAAATAAGAGTGGGGTTCCCCCATGAGCTGCAGAAGTGATGAAGGATCTCGCTCCAGTAGCGAAGTCTCTTGTAGGTTTGTGTCCTTAAGCCCTTTTCCTTGTGACGATAACCTCTCTTCCCTGCATGTACTCTCAGGGCACCGCAAAGGGCAGGGAAGAGTGCGGGCAGAGGTTAGGGAGGGACCCCAGTGCTCCCGCCGGCAGGTGTTGGCTCTTCGACCGCGTGGCTGCTGCCAGGGGGAGGACGGCTCAGGTCTGCCTGCCTTTCCCACAGTGGTGACAGTAATTTGGGTCTGTCTCCTTTGCCTGACTTTCATTTTCATGAAGCTTGTTAATTTTTGGTTCGAAATGTTTCTGTCAAATGTCATTGCAACTGGCCAAGAACCAGCACTTGTTTAGGGGGGGCTGGGGAAACTGTCAGACAGGCAGATGGATGGATAGACAGCGCAACTGCATAACCTCCTTTCCTTAGGGAAAAGAGAACAGCAGTAATGGACAGATGTCAATGTTAAGTACTTCCTGCTAATGTTTGGGTAGTGTGCAAGTACGAATTCATATTGTGGGTGGGAAATAGGACGCTAGAAAATAATAAGCCATCTGAGATAATATTTTTATACCCATAGGGTGGAATCCTTCCATTTTTCCTCTGTAAACAAGGCCCAAGAATATTGTAGGACAAATGCTCAGGAAGTGAATTAACAGGAATATGATTTGTCACAGTAAGTTCTTTACTCAGGGGTGAACAAAAGAAATCTGTAACACTGACTATATAGCAGAGTGTTAAATTCTGCCTCGAGTATGCTAAAATCTGCTCTCAATTACATCCTGGAGAACTGATTAACCTTGCTGAGATGCTCAGTACAGGAAGGGTCCAACCTGGTCCAGCCCTCCTGAGAAGCAGGGAGGTGGACTGGAAAAGCTTAAAAATGTTACTGGTTTTGAATATTTTCTCAGAATATTTTGTGAAGCCCTGCACTGGGCAAAGTCACAAAGGAACTCTCAAAAATTCCATTATTTTCTGTAAACTTTGTAGAATCAACACAAAGTCACTTCCAAACTCCAAAGTATAACTAGAGAGAGAGAGAATTCTTGAAAACACCAACTGAATGAAAGGGAAAAATTCCAAAATCTCATCAGATGTTGGAGCAGACACTGCGTTCTGAGCAGGGACTCCGTGAAAGAAGAAATTTATGCAGCCAGGCTCCTTTGGCTAGTTATCTCTGTATCAGCAGAAGGAAAGAGAGTTTCCACTGTGCTGGAACCACGAAGGAGATGCAGTTGCCTCTTCAACTCTCCTTTTTTTGGAGAGGAAAACAGTTGTCACCTCTGATTCACATGTTTTATCAAGATTTCCATTGCTTTTTGTGCTGCAGAAGAGTAAAGGTTGCTGCTTTTTGACATAGCTGTTGAGGATAATGGTGAGGAACGGCATTTGACAAAGCAAATCACGTAACAAAGTTTAAAACAAAAGGGGAAATCCCACAATGGTGGGAGTCTGTAAGTCATCTGTTCTCCATATCATCTCAAAGAACGCCCAGTGCCGATCGGGGTCTTCCTCCTGTGGCCATTGGCCCTCCAGGAGCCATGAATCGGGGCTTCGTCCTGAGGCCACGTGGGCGATCTCCCATCTCTGCTGCTCTGTACCACCTGGGAAAGGCCATCTGAGGCCGGCGGGCTCCCGGATGCTTCACCCAGTCAGCCCCCCTTGGCACACGTCTCCAGAAAATTGCATCCAGCTTGAGCTGAAATGTGAGGATTCATCAGGAATCATTGCCCTCATTACTGCCCGTATCCCCGGTCCCCGAGGAAAGGAAAGTTAGAGTTCAAAGAGGGAACAAGCGCACTGTCAGGAGCTCAGTTCACTGCGCCGTTCCCCTCTTGCAACACAGAGTTACAGAACAGGACACGAGACGTAGCCAACGCTCACCGAAGCAGTTCCTGCTTGAGTTAAGGATAAATATAAAGATTTATTTCAGATCCTAACAGGTAATAAAATGTGTGTTTTCTGTGCTCTTATAACAACACATTTATTGAGGGGTTCTTAAGCGAAGGTTTGTAAGAGCTAAGGCTAAAATTTGCCTGATGAGATCTGATTTAATATCTAATGATGCATTCTTTGTTTTATTGTCCTTTTACATTTTCAGGGTGCAACCTTTTCCCTAATAGTCTGTTCTGGCTGCAATCTACCAGTAAAAAAACTAGTCAAGGCTTCTTGAAATGAACTTGGAGTGCTACTGCAGAACCTTATTTACCACTGACCTACTCATTCAGTTCCACCCTGTTGCTTAAAAAAGCTAGTATGTGTAACATTAAGTCTTAAACGCTCTTAAATTAAAACGTTTTTTAAAAAAACCTTCCAGAATTCTTGAAATCCAGATAGGTTTCATTCTTTATTGTCGAAAGGTGACTCATTCAAGAGTATTTTTCCATCTGTCTGCCGAAACAATTTTGTATCTTCTCCTGAAGGGTGTAGGGTCACTGGAATAATAGTTTTCTCTTGTAATAATAGGATCCTGATTGCATATGATGCTGTCTTTTTTTAACCTTAATTAAGTTGTTCTATGCGTTTGGCAGCAGTAAGTGATTTGATGGAAGTCCTCAAAATTTCGAAAGCATGACTTCTACAACTCTCCCTGACAGAGAATGTACGGACTGAAATTAATTTCTAGCATGGCCTTTTACCCCTTTAGAGGCAAAGCTCTGCACAGGCAGAGCACAACACTCTTCACTGGGTGAACTTCAACCCTCTCTGATCCCCGTTTCAGAAAGAGCTTGAACTTCCTTTGGAAATAGTGTTTTCTATTATAAATTTATAAATAATGCTCACGTCGTTTGGAGAGAGTCTAACATCTCCCAGAACTTAACACCTACCAGTGCTATTAAGTGCCAGAAGGGAAAGCTGAGTTTGGAGAGAGAAGGAGACTGCTGTGTTGGAAACAGATCCACGTATCAATAAAAACAGATCTTCAAAATCCTTGCTCACCTTTGGGGGGGATCTAAAATTTCTATGTACCTATGCTTTCCCAGTGGTCCCCGGGGTGTTTAGAAGGATGGTGTAAGATCTGTGGCTGTTTCACATCTCTGTCTGTGCCAGTCATTCAGGAGTAAAGGCGACCATGTAGGAAGAAGCTCAGGGTTTCTGAATCTCAGTGGGAGGATAATGCGGCTGAACAGCTTGGGTTATCATGCTGATGCTTTTGTCTACATCAGCGAGTATCGTCGTCCAGTGGGAACAGATGTGCAGCTGGAAACGCTTGGTGTTGGGGGCTCGATATCCACATTACCTGCATTTCTGGAAGGGCTGCGTCAGATCCCAGTCCCGTGAACTGAATACCGTTAGTGGCCACGTACATTAGGTGCAATCCTGGAGTGCATCATTGTGCTCAGTCTGACCCTTTGTTAGGAAGCATCTCCACAGATCCAAGTGCAAAGTACCCACGCCTTTCCCTGAGGTCGAACGGGAGGCTGCCGTGACTCGCTCAGGGTTGCGTGTTCGTGGACGGAGGCAGGCACCCATGGGAGCGGCTCAGCCACCGCTGAATTGTTTCACCAACGTCCTTCGGTCAAGCTAGCCCTCAGTCAGTCCTCTCTTAACAACCACGAACTGAAAGGGTTCCTTGCATCACGGAAGAAGCGACATTCACATCCCAACGGTTGGCTTGTCGCAGAAGACAGGTCCTATAACAACGATTATTTTCTCAGCATAAAGAAAGAAAAGTGCGGATAACTAAGCAACGCATCAGAGCATCAACCAAGCAGAGCAGCTGCAGGGGTGGTTTCTCAATGGGGTGGGAGAAAGGACATAGGACAGCCAGCTGCATCAGCCTGGTACTACCGGAATCTGCCGTTTGCGTCTCTGTCTAAAACCACAGGAAGCTGATGCTAAATTAATTTGCTGTTTCCGCGGGTGGCTGTGCTGGGTGGTGGCTTCTAATGCATTTTGTGCCTCAGTCCTACTTGTTACCATGCATAAGCAAACAGGAAAAAATGTACAGCTGTAAAAAGCCACCTTTTGAATATGTATTACATGGCATTAAATTTCTTTAGACTGTGTTCCGTGATCACAATATGCTGAATAGGGTTTTTACTTTCTTTTCTTTTTGGGGAGTTCTCATCTCCCAAATCCAATTTAATCTCCTTTGAGTTAGGATTTTATATTTTTGTAGAGCTGAGCAGCATGAAGAGAGAAAGTGCGTGAGAATCCACATGCACTCCTCTTAATAAAATAAAAGGGCAGAGCAAACAACCCATCATTAGTGTCTCATGGAGGAAGCAACTTCAGAAACCCACAACCATAATTTTTTCTTAACTGGTTCAAAACCATAAATGAATGCAACTGTGGCATGCCCTGAAAAATAGAAAATTTTAGGCTGGAGGTGTGAGGAGTGGTAAAATTGCTGGATCCTGCGTATTAATACTGCGTGCCAGCCAGGGTTTGAGAGAAGCAGCAGTTCTCTGCAGGTGTACATACATGAGGGAATCTTTTGTGGTTTTGCCATGTCCTTTGCCTCAATTTAACCTGCGACGAGCAGTTGTCACCATCCTCAGTGTGCTCTGTTTTGATGCCTTCGGTGAACATCCATATTAAATTTGCTTCCTGATAAGCAAAAAAACCTCCCCAAACCCTCCTCCAGTCCAATTAAAAAACAGTGCCATTTCTTGTGAATACACAATGATCGCTATAACAGGGCTTCAGAAAACTTGCAAATAGAACCCTCCTCCAGTCCAATTAAAATACAGTGCCATTTCTTGTGAATACACAACGATCGATATAACAGGGCTTCAGAAAACTTGCAAATAGCAATGCACTGCTTTGAATGCACCCGGTGAAAAGAGAAGGGTACTTCAGAAATGCTACGCTAGAGGCGTAAACTGAATGTATCGGATGCATAAATGAACTGATGCGTTACCAATGCAACACCTACACACGTTAAACTCTGTAATACAAGCATCTTTGTGCCCACTAACAAAGCCTCCATACAGATCTAGCAGAAACATATGTTTTGAGGATAACGCTGTATGCACAGGAGGCAACCAAAACCCACCCATAATTCACATACAAATCGATGACTTGGAATAGATAAAAGGCTAGCAAGAAGTGGGATCCATTTTGCTAAACTTGTGTTAGGATTTAACCTGCTCTGCTGCAAACTGATATCACACGCACTGAAAAAAGTCTCGCATCGCTCCCATTGCTTTCCTGAGGGAAGTGCAGGTTTTGGGCGCGAGGACACCCACGATGTGAAGGGAGGCTCATTGACAACTGACCGACCTTTTGGATCTGCCTTGGAACATTAAGGTAACTGACAAAACGTTTCTCATACACGCTTCCGAAAACAGCAGCCACTCAAATGCCCCAGTGACGCTGGTAGAAATTTCACGGATAAGATGCAAACAAGAAATGTGAAATAACTACCGTAAGGAGGATGATCTCCGTGCTTTCCCCTGGGCTTTTAGCACTGCATAGACAGGTGGGAGCAGCCCATTCCTGTCCTAGCCCTAACCAGGTATTAAAGGCTCTGGCTCAAGCTGTGGGATGGCTGGACAGAGAGGATGTTTGTTGCCTTTGGGGAGAGCAGAGGGGCTGGTGCAGGAGGGCTCGGCAAGGGATGCAGCGTCGTGCCAGGGCAGCCGTAGCCCACAGGCAGCGTGCGAGGGGTGGTCTCCCTGAGCTGCCCCTCTAGGCAAGGGGCTGCTCAACCTCTCGGAATTGCTGTGGATGTGTGCCAGAAAGGATGCTTATTCTAGCGTCCAGGTGTAACTTCTGCTGGCTCCGGCCATCAGATGTTAATACAAGCAAACAAACAAACATTTCAAACTGTAAGTCGTTACTAGATAGCTATGTAGTTAACAGAAATATGCATCTGGTAGTTGTCTTGTGTGAAATGTCCTTTGTACTGCAAAAGTGTTTCATTATGTATATCTAAGCTTGATTTAATTGCTTTCCAGTGCAGACACAGTGCAGGAAATCTTGGTGATATGCAGCGCCATTTGAAAACTGTGTACAGATTTGTAGGTACTTTTAATATATCCCTTTGTCCTTCTCTGCAGATAGTGCTCAGCAAAAAAGTTCAGTGCCTGCACCAAACCATCACGTCCCAAAGTTCTTCCAGTTCAGCGAGTTAAACATCTAAACTGTGAAAGTCACAAAGTAAGATTTAAAAAGTCAGCAGGCATGAAAATGCTAAGGGTGCAAATCCTTTGTATGAGTTCATAAGCAACTTCCTTCTCTAGTCATCTGTCTAGATGCTGTGTTGCTATTTTAGAAGAAACTTTGAAAGATAAACAAAAACTTACAGAATAATTTTTAGGTAAGTTTGAAACAGAAATAAATATATCCATTGGCAATGATAGAGCTATGAAGTTAAAATTTACAAAAGTTGGTATAACTGGGGCATGGTAGCATTGAGTAGATCACAAAGAATTATGCTTTATAATATTCTTGTACACACTTTTAAATATGGCGAAAAGCGGATTTTTGTGCAGTAAATTCTCTTGAACCTGGGAATGTTACAGTCTTACAAAGCTAAAGTAGATTTGCCTGCATCACATAAAAACTCTTAAATTAATCCTCAGCTAAAATCTAAGCTTTTCGGTGGATAGCTAATGTAGGTTTTATGTAGCTTGGCTTGTAATAAATACAGTAAATGGTTCATCAAGAAATCTGCGGTTAGGTGTTGTGCTGGAGTGTTTCACTAGGATGTCAGCTGGGATTCATAGGACATAAGATTCAAAGTTGATCGGTATAGTACTGCCGTTGACTTTTAAGGTGTCTCCTTAGAAAACAGACGTGGTATATATATGTGTGTGTGTGTATATGGATTTAAATCTTTAAAAAATACTTTCAGAAGTGGGTTCCTGTACTGTTTCTGGTACTGACCAGTAGACCAAATGACCTGTGAGGAGGGTTGTCTCCGTGCTCTCTCCATCTCCCCTATGGCACTCCTGGCGCGCAGTTCCCAAAGGTACGGACCTCTGCGTCACTCACGCCTCCCTAGTACAGGTGAAAACGATCATTTTCTTCTCAAGTCATGTGGACAATAATCCTGTAACTGCACGCCAGGAGGAGATGTCCTCTTTCGGAGGCAGTGTCACATTATTGACTCGTGCATGGTTTGTCATCTGTTGTGGCAGCCAGCTTTCCCCTGCAGGCAGCTACTCCCCGCTCTCATCTCCCCTCTCCAGTTGACGCACGTGCCGACCCTATGGCTTCCAGGCACGCAAACCAGCGCAGAATGCGACTGGGCAGATCTGATGATGCAGGTGAAGGAATGTGCTTTGTTTTGCTTCCGTGATTTTCAAACTCCTTTTATGAAGAGAGCAATTATAGGGGAAAAAAACCCTGGCAAATTTCCTTACACTTGTAACTTGGGGGACCCCCCCCCACGGTCTCGATTTCTCTGATACCGTGTTTCCCCAAAACTGATACTGCATTTCTCAACCTCATGTTTATTTATCTATTTTTCAGGCCAAATGTGCACTTTGGGAAGAGTTTTTGGGAAAGCCATGAATTTCGTTGTTGCAATAGTATTTCAGTTACCTGTTCATGCTTAAAGAGAAAGCTTCAGATATTTTAGTAAATCTATGGAAATCTGCTTTCTCAACAGCATGTGCAGTGCTGTTACATTTTATTAATGCTTTGAGACAGAAGCACTGTACTGCCATATTGAAGGCGAGTTAAATGTTATGTGAATAATAGGTCTTGTTTTTCTATAACTGTAATATAAGTGGAGCTTTTTCATTATTATTGCTTAGATATCACAAAGTTACATAATTGTTTTTGTCTCCTCTGGATACTTAAGCATTACGTTAGCTGCTGTGCTGTCGGTAGAAATCAAATAAAAAGTGTTAGTGTTGGTGAATAATCACTGGAAACACATTAAGTGAATTGAATTTCCCATTTAGTAAAATTCTTCACTTTCTCCATTGAAAAATTAGAGGCCTTTTGAGAGCCCTGGTGTGCTAAACCCTGCGGGCTTCAGCTCGGGCTGCATCCCGAGGGCGGCTGTGCCCGGCGGCGAGCGCAGGCGGCACGAGGCTGCGGAGGAAAGATGTCCTTGCACGAGAGCTGCCCTTGTCCCACCGGTCAGCCCGGGTCAGGCCAGCTCTTGGCAGCAAAAATAACCTTATCAACACTACAAATTCTTCCATTTGTCTTCATAGACTTCTACCAGCTGCTGGCCCAGGCGTCTCTTCTGACCTTACGGGAGACAGCTTACGGAGGTGCGGTAAAATGAAATGTATTGGCCAAACCATAAGCTCACCTTTTCTTTGCTGTTTGTTCTCCTTAAGCAGGGCCTGTGTGGGTAAGTGCTGCGGTTGCTAATGAAAAGGCACGGCTTAATCACAGTCGTGACACCGTGGAGACGACACGGTCTTTCTCAAGTCCAAATGGCTCTCTTGCTTACTCTTGGGTTCATCGCCTTTCCTTATGCTTTCCGCAGAAGAAATAATGGCTGTGTCTCAAAGCCCGAAGGTACGGTAAGTGTGGGACAGTGTCTGGGTTATGGTTGTCCCATAAACACGGCCCAAGGAGCTCCCCTTCCCTCCCGCCGGTGCCGCTCGCCGAGCAGCCATGGCACTGCTGGGTGGCCCCTCATCAGCCAAGGGTACGCGGACCTGACCGAAGCCTGCGCGCCCTGCACCCCTACCGCAGTGATACTCCCTGCTGTCAGGTCTGCTTACTTCACTCCTGGCTTTGCTAACACAAAGCTAAACTTCTGGTCCAACTCCTTAGCTCCTTCAACGTCCTTCTTGCTCGTTCTCTCTGTCCCTCCCTTGTGGTCTTTCCGTTGTTCTTGTTCTTTCATTCTCTCTCT
>NW_009612557.1:12174-22953 GCF_000690535.1 Cariama cristata
TTTCTTTCTTTCTGTTTTCTCTTTTTAAATGTTAACAAATCATTACATGTTTCACCAGTTGTCTTGAAGCACCCTCTCTGATTGTATTAGAATGAATTTACAAGCTTTTTCTGAAAAAAACCCTTTATCGTTCTGATTAAAATTTTTCACCTTACTGGAAGTCACCGTAACGGCGGAAGAATATTAGGATCTAATCCTTTTTCATTTAAGCTGACCGGATGAAACCTCAACAGGATAATAATAGCAATATGGACTTCTGAAGTGCTGGGGATGGCTTGCGTTTTTCCTCCATCTTTTCACATTTATAGTTCGGTTTGCTTGTCGGTTCCCTTTGGGCCATGCACTTCATATTAAGTGAGCATTATCCCATACCATGCTTACTTTAGGATTTATTTGAAGGCAAACTGTGTTAAATTATGGTGCTGCATTATTAACAGGCCATATGGGCATCAGGCTTCAGAGAGAGAAGCTTAACGAGAACACAGGAAAACAATCTTCCAGATCCTTCCTTCCTTCTCCTAATACATAATCCTGAGTGCAGGAAAGAGATAAAATATTTAAATACCGTGACGGAGGACCATAACGAACAGCATGTTGTTAAACTTCTCCAAGAGCGCTCCATGTCCAGTCATCACCTCTGCTGCTCTTGCCCAGTGCTCGTTTAAAGCAAGAATATTTTTTAAATGTCCTCTGACCTGAAATAAGCAGTCAGAAGCAATTCTCTGTGCTTTCCGTAACATTTGTACACTTGTCTGTTACTACTTATTTACTGCAACAGCTTTATTGCCCTTTCACTGGGTGGAAGGAGAACCTTGGGAGGGGGGGTGGTGGAGGCTGACGCCCTTTTGCGAGGTGTGAGCCCACCCCCGCGGCATCGGACGGGGCTTGTGGTGGTGCAGCCCTGGTCCTCAGCCTGGCAGCCCGTGGTCAGACTCGCTGCCAAGCCCTTTGCGTGCAGGGGAGGAGATGCGCCGTTTAACCAAATCTTACCCTCGGCGATAGTTCCAACCCTGCAGAATCCTCTTCCCGTAGAGTCCGGGATGGCTGGCCTGGGGGCACAGAGCTACGGCACCATCGGAGGTGGCTGCATTTCTATGGATTAATTAAAAAAAGCTTTTTGTGCTCATCGGTCTTCTCTTGCTTTGCAAAAATTTTTCATACCCCTGAAACTTTCCCCAGACAATTGCAAGATTTATCCTCTTGGCATGCGATATTGGAGATTTCACAGTAAATATAATTTGATGTCTACTGCAAAAAATGATTCCTTAAATTTGGCTGTTTCTTTCTTTGAGACACAATTTAAAATTCAATGGCAAGGTGAAGTTTAAGGAATATTTAAAAAATTTATTTCACAATGTCAGACTAGATTATAAGGCGATAATATAAAGTAGCATATTTTTGGTACCAACGTTTTCAACAAAAGGCAGACTGCTGAGCCGGTGGATGGTTACTGACTTACTGAGGTGCCAAATAAATACTGACAAGAGTAGTCTTTTCTGACAGTAGAGGGATTGGTCTTTTAGCTTTAGTTTATTCAGCTAGTTCAGGTCAGTGCCTGGTTCACTCACAGCGTGGCAGCTGAAAACAAAAAAGCTTGTTTTCCACTCCGTAAGTAACGGATGGAAGCTGAGCCCTAGAGTTTGTGAGCTACTGGCTTTAAAATCCACAAAGTGCTGGGATCACGAACCACCAGCTCAGACCCTCTCCTCACCTGCTTTAGAGAACTGATGTCTTACTTCTACTTGCCATTTGCCCAAAGATGGATAAAAAGAGGTGGTTGATTAACATAGATAAACATAGACTTTACTATAGTCTTATTGAACTAATAGAAACAATCAGTTAATTAAAAAATGAACGAACCACTCAGTGCAGTAAGAAGGCTGTGATATACGTGTGTTTAAATAACTGCAAAGGTACAATGTTTTGCCAAATGGGAATGCCAAATTCAAACTGAAACACCAAATACCAACTTTGGCATAAAATTTTGATTTATTTGCAGGTGACAACACCTGTTTCCAGTTATTTCACAGTTTATTCTTGTGTTTCTTATCAAAGCAGCTCTTTGGAGGTGCCCAGACCAGCATAAACCGTGCTGAAGATCAGAGATCCGTTCTGCAGTGACAGAATTACTCAGCTATAAAGCTGCACATGCGAGGACAGGGAGAACTTTGCTGTTTGGTGTATCACTGCTAGAAATTTCACTGCCTTGGGATGTGGCTTCACATCCAAGACTAAAAAAACCACACCTACTTACGCACTTTTATTTACAATCATGTAGGTAAGGGTGATTCATTTAATGGATAACTTTCTCAGATTGTTTTCACAAGGTCCCTCACCATCGGCTGTTGCAGCACCGAAGAGCCATGGGTAAGGAGGAAGGTCTGCGCACGGATAATTAAAAGGAAACAGGAGGCAAAAATTAATGCTCAGCTTTCACAGTGGAAGAAGGTCATGAGTGGAGTCCTGCAGGGATTTGTGTGGGGAGCTCCTGCTGTTCAATGTGCTCCTAAATGATCTGAAAATGGGAAAAAATGAGGTGACGATATTCACTCATCATACGGAGTTATTCAGAGCAGTGAATGCAAGGCTGATTGTGAGAAGTGCAGAAGAACGCTGTAAGAGTGAATGATGAGATGATGAAGTGGCCAGTGAAATTCATTGTAGGGAAACACGAAGTGGTGTACATGGGAAAAACAATCCTAATTTCACATATAAAATGCTGGCCTCTACGGTGATTGCTACCTCACAAGAATGAGCTCTTAGGGTTCTAATAGTTTGTTGTGTGAAAACATCATCACAGCGCTTGTTATTGATCACACTGAGACATTGAAAATTAGGAATTATTAGGGAAGGCGTGAAGATCGAAACAGAAAGCAGCATGTCGCCATCACACAAACTCATGCTGTGCCTGCGTCCTAAATGTCTGTTCACATCTGGCCCTCTCCGTTGGGAGGGGATGCAGCTGACATGGAAAAAATAGGACAAAGGACAAGAAGGATAATTGGACATATTGAATAGTTTCTGTATGAGCAATGATTCTCCAGGTTGGGAAAGAAATGATGACAAACAGATATGGGAGAGGGGCATTAAATCACTAGTGACAAGGAGAGGGTGAACAGGGAGTGGTTGTTTACTGACTCTTCCAACAAAAGTGCTAGGAGGGGTCAAATGAGACAGCCCTCCCTGGAGCTGTCTGCAGAAGGAGACAGTCCCTCACCCAGGGAGCTGCTCGGATGTGGGACCGTGAGCTGCACAGCATTATAGCTGGTTGCATTGGCTCAGAGTGATATTGGGTAAATGATTGGGAGCAAAATCCATTGAGGGCTGTTGAATACAGAAACACTGAAAAGGCTCTGAGCTGAAAATTGCACAAGGGGAACGTCTGGGAATATCCTAGGGAAGGATAAGACTTGGCACATCGTTATACAACTACATCACTTAGCCACTAGCTGCGTTGGAAACAGGGCCGTTGACTCGGTGGACCTGTGGTCTGATGGATTATGCCTGTAGTTATGCCTGCAGAAGAATGCGTTGTACCCGAAAAGGACCTTTCCAGGACAGACGGAAGAGAAATGTGTCCCTAACCAATACTTTCCCTTCTCCATCTTCTCCTATAGGTACCCTGGTGTGAAACTGCAGTGAATATCAGTGTTAAACTTCGAAGTTCACAGCCAACTGTTTTTGTGTCTGGAGCAGCTGGTGGCACTAAAAGAAAATCAAATCAACTCACAATGAAAGCGATGAGATATTAAAAGCACTTGAGGGAAATTCAGTGAAATATTTGGATGAAAGTACGAGTTCTGCTGCTGCCCACATCTCAGCTGCGAGCGGGGAAGTCAGTCTTCCTCATCAGCAGCTGCTGCAGAAACGATATTGCAGGGGGCCCTGGATGGCACAGGCGTTCCTTTGGTTCCTTCGCAATTAAGAGCCGGCTCCTGGTTCCCCCTTTCCTCACCTATGTTCTGGTCAGCAATAGCCCTGTGTCGCACACCCCCGGCTCCGCCGCAACATTCCCCTCTCCTCTTTGGTATTTACCCTCAATTGGATTGACAGTCCTTCATTAAGTTCTCTCTTTACCTTTATATTATAAAGACTGATCCCTCCTCCTCAGCTATTAATTGCAATTTTGGTCTATATGTCAGCTTATGCTGAGAAGACAGAGGAGAAAGTATAGCTTGCCTGGACTTATTCCGACTGGGAGAAAAGGTGCAGAACCCCCCCAGCGTTGCCTAACGTGAATTCAAACACCGTTTGACCACTTGTTTAGGCATCATTTGAGACCTTCTGCCTGGTCTCATTTCTCATCTTTCGGCAGTCCTATTTATAGGGGAGGACAATACCATTACAATTCTACCCGAGAAGACTGGTGTTAGGATGAATGTTTCTGCAGGTGCTTGAAGATGATATATAGCTGATAGGTATTAAGAGACAGATGGACCGAGTCCAAAAATCTCAGGGCAAGACTAATTCACGTTGTCAGGATTTTGGAACATTTGAGGGTGCCACCCTCCTCCTCCTCCCCCTCTGTGGGACTCCGTTTTTTGCTGTTTTCTTCCTTTTTCTGCTCTTCCCCTGAAGATTTAACCCCCTCCTCCTTTAGTTCTCTTCTGTTGTGGGTACAGAAGCTGCATCGTATGTGGCTCCCCCTCCCCACCGTGTCCCTGGAGGGCTGGGCAATTTGGGGTGACTATCCCTGTGGAGGACTTCAGTATTTCCAGTATATGGGCAACACATTTCTTTTTGTTTTGACTTCCTAGGTGAGTGGCATGAATAGGTTTTGATTTGGCAGCACCATGCAGTCTGGAGAAATGCACAGTGGCTAACTCTTAGCCTGTATTTTGAACGGCTTCATTGTTTCCTTTATTGATATTTTAATGCATGTGTTTTATATTCTGCCATGCCGACTGGAGCTGACCGTGGCCCCTTATATCCCTGGGCTGGTTAAATTGCTCTCTGTACATCTGCTCCGTAGTTCCCCATTCATTACAAACTCACATTAGCTTCTAAAGTCAGGCGTCCTCGGTAATTGCTGTTTGTTATGAAAGAAACTTCCATTTCCATTCTGTGCTAATTATTATATTTAAGCTGGATCTTTCCATAGTTCCGAGAACCAATTGTCCATCTCTTATGAAAGCAGTGGTAATTCTTCCCACCTCCGCGGTCCTTCTTTCCCTCTCTTGCACAGAACATCAGTCTTTCTTCTTCTAACCACGGCTTGGCAACAGCACGTAGTTCTGTCGTGTCTGCTTACCCTCCCATGCCAGTTGTCTACACAAAAGCAAAGAAAAAAACCCCCAGGGTTAGAAAAGGATTGTACTTCCCCAGGGAGATGTGGAGTTTTTATTTCGCTTTGCCTCTCTGTTGTTGCTGCTTTGTAATGAATTTGCAGTAAGGAACACCTTGTCTGCAGAACCACGTTTAAAATGAGAGAGGGGAGCAACATATCACTTGTACCTTTTGTTTCGCGTTTCTGGGACGTGCTGACAACAAGCGGTGGAATTATTTGTTTGGCTGATTCGGTCCCTGAGACCACAGGAGGGTTTAACAATCTTTTGGACTTGCTTTATTTTAGACAACGGGTGGTAATCAACCAGAGAGCACGCTCAGCGTGCTTTTCCTGCGTTCGCGTGGGCTCCAGGTCACCGCTAGAACAGTCACGAGGCTTGGCGGGTCGTTTAACTTCCCAACGGACACACACCTCTGTCCCAGCCCGCAGCTGCTCCTGGCAACACGGCCTCTCCCGGCAGCTTTCCTCGGCAGCGTTTGGCACACGATGGTCCACGTAGCCTGGGCCCACACACGGCCCTGTGTTGCTCCGGAGGAAGTTTTTTTTCTTCTCACGGCTTCAGCCTTTATCGCCTAAACCAGAACCTGCTGCCATGTGGTGTGCTGATACTCCCTCTGTCCTGCTATGGCCTTTGCTGGATGCTCACGGGCTGGACCCTTTGGCTGGGCTTTGGTTAAGATCCCTTTGGAGAGAGAAGGTTTTCCAGGAAGACGGGGAGGGGAGCCCCTCCGGTATCTCCAGTGCTGCTGGTCCCACGGGTATGGGAAGGATGGAGCTGGAGAAGGGGCCATCCCAGCTCTCCCCCTGCCCCAAGGCCTGTGTGGTCCCAGGGGAACGGGCCCGGGGGGACTGTGTTCAGCATGGGTTTTCTTCCCTGCCATCCCCCATCAGACAGCTGCTGACTTCTATGCAAAGTGGGTGTGAAATGACGGCAGGACAGAACTGACATGCAGTCGGCGCAGAGAGCGATGAGCACTCAAAATGCAAAGCGCTGGAAGACGAATCCTGAAATAACGAATAGTTAGTTGCTGGCGTCAATTAATCAAAACAGATTTTATCAAAAAAATTCATAGTACTGACCAGAACATCCGTGATCGTGTACCTAATTTTCCATCATGTTGTGCTAACTGTACATCAATAAAAATTCCGTGATTTCACTGAAGTAAATCTAGGAATAGCTGGCATGAGGCAGTGCCGTACTCATGCATCAACCCTCCATAAGGGCCTGCATTGAAATTTATGACATATACAGATGGGAATTAGCCTCAAATTCTTGAGCTACCTTTCACTTAAAGATCATTTAGTCAGGTTATGCCCCAGGGCTGAAATCTAGGGACTCCTCAGTACTCAGCATTGTAAGGGATCCTTTCCGATCTTTGGCTGGGCTGGAAAAGCTTTTCTCAAGTCAAGGCTATTTGAAAGACAAAGCATAACAAATGATGGTGGACTTGGCCCTGCTAGGTTTACAGTTGGACTTGATGATCTCAAAGGTCCTTTCCAACCTAAATGATTCTATGGTTCTATGATCATTATAAATATATATTTATACATAGTAAGCACACAAAATAGTAGGGTAACAATGACCACAAGAGGTGACATTGTGGGTACTGTTTTTTCATGGCTCAGGTGGGAATTTCTCTTTCCATGTACTGAACCTCTGTGCAAAACAAACTAGGGAGTGGGCGATGCTGCCCAAAGCAGCACAGAGAGGATAACCAATGCTTTGGGAAATTAGGAGGACAGCCAGCATTGTAATCAGGAGACAGCTGGATTCCCAGGAGCTCAGAGCCTATAAGCCGGTTCCCCAAGGAACCAAGCCAGGAGAAGCCAAGACAAATAAACAAAGCAGCACGCCTCTGTTGAGACAGGCTTTGGGAGTCGTCTTTGCTGGGAAAGGACGGCTTCCAGAGAGTTTTCCCAAAGCCACAGCCTTTACACAGTGGCTTCAGCCCAGTGCACCGCAGGGAGTGACAGCGGGGCTGCGGAGAGCGACACGGGGAAGTCGGAGGCCGTTTTGTAGGGAGGAGGGCGCAAGGCCATCAGGGAGCAAAGCGAAGGATTGTGAAGGTAGGCTTTCCTCAAGGGCTGGCCTCAGGAAGAGCAGCGCTGTGGGTTGACTCGTTTTGTCTTTTCCGTCCTAGACGATGGTGCAAGATTTCATCATATTCATGAGGGATCAGGACTGCGCTCCTGCCCTGAGCCGGTGTGTGACTATGTGCTGTAAGTACAGACCGGTACCAATAGCCATGTTATTAACGAAGAGACACTAAGTCCTACAAGCCACATTTGACAAGATGAAGACTGGCTTGTTAAAACAGACTGTTTATGCAGTGCCACTATTTTTGAGGTTTTTATATTCATTTTTCATGCAACAAAGGAAAACAAAGGCAACTGCTAACTGAGTTAGCCAAGATATTATATATTTTTTAAAAAACAACCACAAAAGTCTTAAGAATGTGACACACCATCTCACCTTGAGTGTGCTTGATGCTTCTACGTTAGCTGCGTGTTTGTGCTTCTCTCCAGGAGTGCTGCGCTTCAGCGGTTCAAAGAGTCTCTAGAACAACAAGGACAGTTTTCATAGCACTTAACAAAAAATTTGATGATATTATCACCTGAACTCAGGTGTTCACCATTTCACTTTGATCCAGGACATAATTAGACATCCTACGGCCATTTCTGTCTCTTTTAAAATGTGGGTTGTAACGGCAGCGCTGCAAACTCGGCAGGGCTCCATTTGTGGAGCTTTCAGCTAATTAAACCCCGCAGTCTGCATTGGTTGGAAACAAACACCCTGTGTGGGTTTGTTTGGGTGTTTTACAAGAGGAAAATTAATAAATATCCAGGCTGAATTCATTAGGGTAGATTTATTTTCTCTCTCAGTTATGACTGACCCCAGTGTCTTCATTTGCTCTCTGGCTTTAGAAAACTTCAGGCAGCGTGGTGTGAGGGGGGCTGCGGGAGGAGGTCTCTGTTATAGTTATGAAACCAGGCAACCGGAGGCCAAGTTCCTGGAAAAATAAGCCCGAGGACTCACCACTCACTGTAAATATTTTGCAGATAATTCTGTAGAATAATTGCCATCTCTACTCCAATAGAACTGTGATGAAAGCACTAGGACACATCCCAGTTTTTCACTTCTCTGGCCAAGGTAGCGGCAGCAATGGCTCGTCGGTGGCTTGGGCTTCAGCATGAGCTCCCAGACTGAATGTGAGGTCCCCGCTGAGCCTACGCATCCCGTCCTACCGTCCGTGCTTGCATTTCTGCCCTCAGGGGTGGCAGCCAGGGTGAACCCCTCCTGGTTTTCCCGGCCTGCTCCGCAGTTGGAGCTTTCTGGCAGTGGAGCTGTAGTCCGAGCCCAGCTTTTCTGTAGGGCATGATAAAGTCAGAGTAAATACCTAGTTGCTAAAGGAAAGGGGTTTCGATGCTTATCCTTATTTATCCCACTCCCTGCTCTGAAATAGGTGGGGAGAAGGAAAGCCGCTCGGCATGCAGGCTCTCTTGGACATGGCCACCGCCTCCACCAGAACCAGGATTGTGCTCCTGCTCCGGAGGGCATGGCAGTGAAGAACCTCCGGCGTCCAGACTTGGCTCAGAACGGGAGCTCCTCCTCCACCAGAAGAATCTCAAGTGGCAATAGAAAATATGAAGTCTTGATTGTCTTATGAGGGATCTGTGATTGAATGCACATTCTGTGGTATTTTGGGATAATGAGAATTAATATTCATCAACAATCTTAAATGAGAATTTGTAACCAAAAAAAAAAAAAGTGTGTTTGAGATCTGTAATGATAATGTTTTTTCACAGCTGCTTTTGTGAGGGGGGAATAATTTAGCAACACTATAGCTGATGTTGACTTTCTAGTTTGTGGTGAAATTATAAAGTAAATGTTTCCTCCAAAGAACTCCAGAGCTGTTTATGGGAGCTGGAGGCACACTCCTGAGACAGCAGGCTGGAATCCGATGGGCTGCAATGTTGTAAATAGGTGTAATTTCTCTGCACTGCCTTCAGCATGCCTTCATCCTATGGAGAAAAATACCATTATAAGAAAAAAATTATGTGACTTGTCTTTAACTTCTAGGAAAATTAATTCATGCTAAAATGTCCATATCCCTTTTCCCCACATATAATATTAGATCCTATGTGCTTACATACCCACAGAAATACTTAATATTTTTTCCTACTCCTAATGGGAAATTTCTGCAGAAAGAAAATCCTGAAATGTGGAAAGGCCGGAGGCTGCTACAAACTAAATAGAAGAAGATTAAGATCAAATACAAAAACATGGTGTAAAAAGATAAGAGACAGCATAGTTTCAGAATGAAATATTTAGATAAGGATTATTGGGACACTGCAGAGGAGGGAAGAGAAAGGATTAGAGCTGAAGAGGTGTGCTTTTCACCACACTGAATTCTTCCCCATATTTGTCATTCCCCTTCATCCACCTATATCGCATTTTTTCGCTAAGTCTCCTTGTAGCTACACACAGTATCTGTCACTCGGTAAGGACGGTGCTGCAGAAGGCACCGTTGCAAGGAATTCTGACCTGGCTTGTTTTATCACAAGAACAAAGTCATAATTGTACACTCCTTTCCTACAGAGGGCAAATTCTGGTTTAACAACACTTGTTTCATACATTTATTGTAGAAATACAAAAACAAGATAGATGAGAACTTGCCATCAGCGTCACTGGGAGCAGGCAGCTTTTTAACGTCTTTCAGCCATTACCTATTTCATCTTTAATTTCTGGATAAAAGCCAAGACTGTTGATTTTGCCTAAGGTTATTGTCAAAAGGTACATAATTTTTTTTTAAATGCTCAGGAAAGTGATTTCAGGGGTAGTAATTTTTTTTAATAATTTGAATAGAATTTGTTAGTCAGTGTTGCCAGAAGAAGTAAACTTATTGTTATTTGAGAGTAAATTGCTGTAGTATTTGAGATGTAACATTTCAAGGCACAGGAGTTCTTACTTGTAAGACACTAATCTGGTGGTCCAACTTAAAAGCTAATAGTAATTTTTACAGCTGCAGTATAATGTCTTGCAAGAGCCCTGACACAAGGTTTATTTTGTATTAAATGGTTGTGTGTATATAGTATAAATGGGTGTAGTTAGTAGAGGTTTTAGATCCAATCAGCTAGAATAAATTCAGAAAACCTGACGCAAAAATCTTGTTTAAACTACCGGGCATAAGCACACAATGTAGTTCAGTGCATGTAGGGTGGACCCTTGAAGTATTTGCTCACATTTTAAGCCAATCTTTCCCAAAGACACAGTGTCTGCACCTGGTAACTGAGTTACCAGGGTTTTTTAACCAGGTTGGTTATTTGCGCTGGCAAAGCAGTTCATCGCCACGGCCAGCAGCACCTTGTTTAATCAGGCCCTTAACCCCTCAAGGTCCCAAGCCCGTTCAGCTCGGCCAAGCTAGCCCAGCCCTGGCTGGTAGCCCTCGAGCACACTTGCATGCCACGCAGGGCAGCTCCCGGCCGCCGGG
>NW_009612557.1:23036-26084 GCF_000690535.1 Cariama cristata
TGGTGGGAGATATGGTGGTGTCCATCAGCGGGGTGGTGGGAACGGCCAGATCCTCCGTGGTGACTCCAGCGGTGCCGGGTCCCCGAGCTCGAAGGAGCGGTTGGGCTCCTTGCCCATGCCCGGCGGCAGCAGGAGCAGGTGTGCTCGCTCTCCAGGACTTTCCTGGTGGCTCAGCCCTTCACCTCACCCTGTCCCTTCCTTGGCAGGAGAGTCTCAGCTCCGTCCTCACAGGCTTGAGCGGACCCCTTCTCTCTTGGTAGGGGATGCTCAGGCTGCAGCGGGACACCGGGAACAGCCGTCAGTGACTGCCTGAGCCCCTCCAGGCTTTCGGAGAGCGACGGCAGAAGGTCAGCTTAAACGGCTGCTGCGGGCACGCTCTTCAGTCTCCTCTCTTTGGGGTTGCAAGGGAACGCTCTTCTGCCTTAAATAAAGGTAAAGACTTACCTCTTTTCATTGTCCTGAAGCTGCTGGGTGCCTTGCAACAGTCAGAATAGGGGAGCTATTCCAGATCTGGAGACATTTCAGCACGTGGCTCCTAAAACTTTTTTTTCCTCTCATCCCCCTCAAACAAAGAAATAGAAACACACTCCCCCGCTCCCCCCTGCCCCCAAACAGCTGCATAGCAGATTCCACCAGAGCGTTTTGTGCAGAAAGGCAGGAATCAAGCGATGCCTCTGATCTTGCCCTAAATAGCTTGGGTTGCTTGATGCTTGCGCTGTTGGACGCCTTACTGAGAAACGACCATTGCCGAAGTGCACGTCCCAGGGCATTACACCGCACATTTGCGTGCTGACTTGTGTGCTTGGCCCGTTAGTTTTCTTAAAAGATGCTCGCTGTTGTCTCCAGCCCTGTGCCCTCCTGTTCTTCATGTGCACTCCCCGTGCCCGGTCCCTAGGGAGGGAGCTGGGCAGCCCTGACTCTGCTTTACAGGCATCGTGTAGCATTTCAAATGAATTAGCAGAAATGTTGAAGAGTAGCACAGCCCTGCTCCCATGTAGGGTCTTGGGAGTCTGTTTCACCAACGTGTTCACAGACCAGGCGGCCAGTGAGCACTTTTTATATCCTAATGGCTTCTAAATCACTGATGAAAATGAGCTGGAAATGCTGGCAGTGCAGGTATGTATTTCAGGAAAGTACAGAAGAAAAGAGACTTTTCAATCCTTGAAAAGGATGATAACCATGATGTAACAGAACACTGACATTTTGAGGTGTGAATATGGATAATTTTCTGATGGCTGGACAGCTGTAACTGCATTAGTAGTTTTTTGTCACTGAACACAGATAATCATACTGTACTTAGCAACCTACATCTGTTGAGTATTGTGAAGCCGAACTAATAATTGTAATGTGCTTACCAGCTGACGACAAGGGCTGCTGAGATGTGCTAGGTACTGTCATGCTTAATTGAGGGGTACCTGGCGTTATAGCCATAAACTGGGAGATGCTCAGGTAGGACTGAGGTGAGAACTGTGTGAAGCAGCTGGACAGATTGCCATCACTTAAATATTGCTGAACTGCACAGTTAGGGGACTGCTTACGCCGCTAATCTGTATTTTTTTCTTTTGATATTGATTAGAAGAGGTCACCCATTACTGACTGCAGCCTTACACAGTTCCCTTGCCCTACATGTTTCCAAGGGTGGACTTCAGAATTTGAGTATGAGAAATATCATAGTAACTAAATCCTGCAGTATCGTCCGGGCTCTTCTGTTCATCTGTCAGTAGAGATGAAGGGGTGCATGTCCTGCAGATCGACAGACCGTGCGGAGACCATGTCGTGTGCTCAGCAGAGGCAACAGCCGCATCGCAGCAGAGCTGAGCTCACCCGGAGCTGCCGGGATGCCCAGCTCCCTCGGCTCTGTGCTCCGGCGTGGCGTGGAGTGGAGACACATCCTAGCACCAGACCTGGCTCACCCTTGTATCCCTGGCTGGGAGGTAGTGAGTCCAGGCAGGACTGAGGGCAGGAACACTCCTGGGACAGCAGTTGATGGATTCAGAAATCCTTCACCTTCATCTCCTGGGACATCGGTTGATATATGCCCACTCTATTAAAATTATGTTGGCCAGGGGTGTATTCAGCCCTTCGCTCTCTGTGTTTGGTCTGAGTGCCAGAACATCACCGTTCTGGGGCTGAAATAGCTTCTGTAGGCACCTGCAAAGCTGCAGCTGCCTCTGGTTATCACCAACATCGGCCTTTGGTGCTCCCCTCCAGCTGGGATGTGCTGGCAGAGCACCTGATGCATATGTTGTGGTGGCTTTGCTCTTCGTCTGGAGGCAGACACATGAAGCAACCACTTGGACGGCTCTTGGTATGGGTTCACCATCTACGTTGGAGGAAGCTCCCGCTTGCCCTGGTGTTGTGACGGAGGCCACTTCCACACAACCCCGCAGTCCCTGGGCGTTCAAGTGAGGAGTCCAGGGGGCTGGAGAGGATGCAATGCCCCTCTGCTCCGTGTGTGCTCCTGGGTGACAACGCTGGAGTGCTCGAGGAGATGTCCTCACATGTCACTGTCACGCGTGTTTCCACTGAGCTCCACAGTAGCCAGGAAAGTTGTGCAAGGACAAAAAAATGATCCAGCCTGTCCTCTGGTCAGAACTTGAGAGGCCTCTTGTTTTACTTCCTTTGGAAACAGAAACTCTTTGCATTAAAATGGGAGTTTTGCACATGTCTTCAAGAGGGGTGAGAGCAGGCACTTGGTATTGGAGAAATTATGTAATAACTGATCAGTAACACAGTATTCGATACTCTAATTGAAACTCTACTGCTTATTCTCACTCGGACTATTGCAAAGATAGACCGGACACGTATTCAAAACATTTATTTTTAATAGATTTTTTCCTCCTTTTGACTTTATACTTAATTGAAAATATTCAGAACAATCACAGAATCATGGACTAGTTTGGTTTGGAAGAGATCTTTACAGGTCATCTAGTCCAATCCCCCTCCAATGAGCAGAGACATCTTCAACTCCATCAGGTTGCTCAGAGCCCCGTCCAACCTGACCTTGAACGCTCGCAGGGGTGAGGCATCTACCACCTCTCTGGGCAA
>NW_009612558.1:0-1127 GCF_000690535.1 Cariama cristata
GAGGCTCGCTTTGCCCCTGGTCCCCAGGACCTGCGGCCAGGCACAAACCTGCTGGCCCTACCTCTGAGTCCACTGACGGGGCAGGAGATGTGCATGGAGGGTGGTCATTTGCCTCTCCTACGGCATCTCTGGCCACGCTGCCAAGGGAGCCAGGCATCTTCTGAGGGTCTGCCTGTGGCACCTCACTGAGTCTCAGCAGAGTGGGGCTGACCCAGATAGTATGGATGTAGATGTCTTCCTCCAGCCCACTCTGTCCTGACAGGTCTGCAGACGTTCTGTTGTCATCCTCTTCCTGCCGTAGTGGTGGGGTGGGGTAGAGGTGGGGCAGAGCCGCTCTCAGCAGCGGAATGTAAAAACGCGACGCCAGCTTGGGGTACGCAGACCCCAGATTGGTAGGAGCCACAGGCAGCGTGGGACACGGAGTCGCTGCTGCTGAGCTGAGCCCAGAAGTGGATGTCTGCCAAGCCCGTGTCCCCATGAGCCCCGACCACCACCGCCGCCGCAGCATTGGGTCTCAATAATAAATCAAACGAGGGGCGGGTGTGTGTCCCCAGTGTCAGCCCAGGGGGCAGTTGAGATGAGACAAGGCTGTGCTGAAGAATCCTGGGAGCAGGAGGGTTATACCTGACAAGGCTGGTACTGGGCCAGCACTGGGCGGTCAGGTCTGACTGGACCAGTACTAGGCATTCAGGACCTGATTGGCCCTGCACAATGTTATGGAAACCTGCAATTTCCTCTTGACCAATGCTTGGCAACTTGACCTCAACTCAGACCTGTATTTCGGGCCTTTCTTTGCTTGCTTTTTTGAAACATTAACCAACAATCTCTGAGGATTCTGTCACACACTCCTTCTTTTCAGCAATTCTAGATGGCTAAGCCAGTCAATATTTTAAAAGGCAGTTTTTGTAGGTGCTCTCTCCCATGAGCCCTGACTTTGCCATATGTTGCATTACTGCATTGACACCTCTAAGGTCTTGCAAAAGCCTCCACTTTCCAGATTTTTTGGGAACCACAAAAATGGCAGTGTTCCATGGGTTCGTGCTGGGGACAAGATGACCTTCCTGTAATTGTTCTTTGACCAAACGAGTCAAATGTGCAACCTTTTCCGCTGATAAGGGCCATTGTTC
>NW_009612559.1:0-20166 GCF_000690535.1 Cariama cristata
CCCCTGCTCGCCAGGCAGGGAGCAAAGATAGCCCCCGCCTCCGCACCCAGACCTGCGCTCAGGGCAGTGGGGAGGGCGGGAAGGAGAAAGGCGGGAAACTCCCTCCTCACTAAAACAAGCAGCACCCACGTCGTTCCTCCTTGCTTCCCAGCCCGGTCTGACACACCCACGCAGCATGCCCTAGCGCCGGGCCGTCGGATGGAAACACTCAGGTTACAAACAGGCTGTTCTAAATGTTAAAGAGGGATTCCAAACTATTCACCCCTCGCACACAAGCACAGCAAGTGTTTCAATGTTTAAGAGATTCAAAAGTGTTTGGCCCTCACACACAGGCAAAGAAAGACAGGGCTCAGGTTTTAGTGTCACTTATTTGGGAGGAAAAAAAGGCAAAAAAAATAACCAAGAGAATAGTTTTGCTTCTGCTGAGAAATCGAATCATTAAACAGGGGGAAAGGCTTTGAGGAAGGAAGGTAAGGTTTCAGCCCCAAGTAGTGAACCCTGGGAGGAAAACAACAACATAGAAAACGGACAGCAAAGGCTAAATACGTATTAATTGTTCACACAGTTTTCAAATTAAAAGTCTGAAAGAGATCAGTCTTCTTAAAGTAAAACTTCAGTTTTATTTATGTTTTATTAGAAACATCGCACAGAGAGGCAGAGTCTTTCACAAATGCTTGTAAACTCGTTTATCTGTGGAAGGTTAGTTTCTCTGGCTATATGCTGTTAGGGCCTTTGGCAGAGCCAAGCAGAGCACTGCTGCCGAGAGAAGCGCACACAGCACTGGAAAGCATACTACATCAGTGGTCCTGCAGATACAAAGGCAAGTCAAGGTTAGCTAGGCAAGTCAATTTTTTTCTAGGATTACAGTAAAATTAAGAGCAAAAAAGGCATCTCTCTGGATTTGGGTTTCTTCCATCACAGTTTTCAGTCCTCTCCACCACATAGGTGCAGCAGTGCCCTCTGGTAATCTCCTTTCGTGTCTTGCTGTAAAGCAAGGGAAGAAAAATACAAAATGCATATGAAGAAACAGTCACAAAATATGAAATATATGCATTACATTCTAAACCTGTGGGACAGGCTATGTTTTGCAGTTGAAGCCTTGTCAGCCTGGAGGAGACTACCTAGACTGCGTTTTACTTATGTGTGAATTGAAATTATTTATCATTCTTGCAACAGAAATGGAAGCCCAAGAAGGGAGAGAAATTTTGGTATGAAAAAGAGCAATACAACAAAGGGAAGCTGAAGGACTCGATTCTGTTCCTTCTCACTGATCACCGTAAAAAAATCATACATCAAGTTTTCAACATACATCAAAATTTACTTATAATCTAAAATAGACATCTTCAGGAAAGGATTCTGGCTTAAGATTTTGACTAAACTTTATCTACACAAGAAAGAATGTATCATACGATGTTGTAGGGCAGGTAGAAAACAAGTTTTTCACCAGATGCACAAGTTCTTTACCTATGCCCCAAATTAAATAAAACCTAGCACCTATATAGCTCCTGTCCAGTCACAGAGATGGACAAAAATTACTCTAGCTAAAAAGCCTACTCCTTGGGCACTGAAATGAAAGGGAGCAGCAGTTCAGATGTTCTATTTTCATTCAGCAATCACAGAGCAATTCTGTTTTTTTTTTTCTTTTGGTCTGAGGATAGGGACAGGTGAACAGAATCTTCCTTCATAACACATCAGCTGATTACACAAAGCCTACATATATGTTAAGTGGCTGCCAGGAGTTGTACCAGCTGTAGACTGTAAAGTTAAAGGTGGTTTTTTCAATAGCTCATGGATAATAACATATTATTCTCATTGCAGCCTCTAAAGCACCTCCCATGATTTCTAATGGTACAACTAATCCAATGAAGACTGATGCAATGGTCCGTACAGTTGATGTAAAAAGAAAGCTGAAAAACTTACTTGGATGAAATAATAAAGAGATTTTCCGTATTTCCTCTTGAATTCGCTCTTAATTTTCAGCATGTCAACCTCGCAGCGGGAGACCATAATCCTGATCAGAACCTTGTCGCGGGTTCCCTTGCCCTACAAACAGATACACATTTAAAGCTGTAATAGCTGAAATGTGTAAAAGGCCACCACAGCTAACTGTACGACAGCAAACTACAGGCAACTGAGATGTAGCAATAAAAGATACAATGAATTAACTCTTCCAACTGAGGTCATTATTATGATCCAGGAATTTGAGCATGAATATACCTTTCTCACCAGCAGGGTTTGACCAACTTCCAGTCACAAATCTAGCTACTTAGACTGTAAGCAGCGGTTCTGGTCCACCAGGAGGTCTTCCTGGTATTGCCTAAAGTCTGTCACCAGGCGTTTCTCTTTCATCCCCTTTCTTGATAAAATGTTTTGAGGCAAATGAAGTGCCAAAATAAGACACTAAAATAAACAGCTTTTTCTGCTATCAGCTCTTGGTTACCTGCAAAAGATATGTCCAGCTTTGCTAATTATAATCAACTGATCTAATACAGATCATTATTATGAGACCCTTCCCTACATTTCCCTATACCAGATGCATCTCACTAGATGGTTTACGCTCATAACTGTTAAAGAATGCTTTTGAACAATACCAAGTCATTGTTAATTTATTCACATGCCAGTCACATATCACACAAAAAAAAGTGCCTAAGGAATCAAAATTTGATGAAACAATGGCAAGAAAAAAAATGAGTAGAAAGAAAGAACAGTCTTCCCTACCTTCATGGAATCATACAGTCTGTCTGCAAAATACAGCTGCTTGTTCTGAATGCACTGGACTGAAGAGAGAGATAAGACTAGTTAAACATCCTGCCCATACATGGAAGCAGAACATAGAATCTTGGAACCATTTTTAAAGACATAGTAAGTAGTTAAAATAAGGTTTTCAGCAAAAGTTTCTCCAAAAGGGGACACAGAGAAATTATTTTCACCCAAGTTGCTACTTAGAAGTTGTTTGGCTAAGCTTGTGACTGAACCACAAATGCTTACAATCTCAGAAAGTATTTCCCTCCAACACTGGTATCATTTCAGAATGCTAGCCCTCCTCCACACACACCACAATTCATTCTTCCACTTCTGTAAGCAAGCTATTCTCTGAAAACACTCACTGTATGCTAATCCATGAGAAGTCTCCCTTTCAAGGCTGAGCTCTGTTTATTCTCCATTTGCATTACAGAACTCTCAGTTCACCCTTAGTCTGAAATGGATTTTCCTCTTAAAGAATTCCCTCTTAAGCTTGGTGATATCCTTGTCGTCTTCATCTCATGCTGCAGTACCAACCTTACACCCTGCCTCCCCATTCCAGAGAATTCAGTGCCACGTCAGCCCTTTTATTAGCCTCTAGCAACCTCCACTGCCTGTCTTCTCCTCTCACATATGTACTGTTCTCTCTCCAGCCTATGTCTATATTGAATACTTACTGTCTTCAGCTATAGTTCCAACCTTTTTGTTTGTTTGGGGAAACAAACATTAAGCCTCTGTATCAAACATAAGTGGAACTAATAACAGATCACAACACACATGCATTTTTATTTATTTTCATCTGGAATGCAAGGTTTATATTTTGCAGAGGGCAAAAACACGCTACTTCTCAATTCTTGTAATACCCTAAAATAAACTAGTCGATCCAATAATGCCAGCATGTCCAGTTTATTTCTTTTCCACCAACACACGGCAAGCTGGGCCCTATCCTTACGATGATACACTGCAAGAGCACTGAAAAGATCCTATCTAAATAGAGTCTTTGCTTCAGGGTAACTCACCAAGATTAAGGAAGGCATTCTCCAAATCGCCCTTAACCTCCTTCTTGATGCTCTCCAACATATCATATGGGCTGTAGCTCTTGTACCTGTCGAACACTATCACAAGAAAGAAAACGGGTGAAATCAAAACCAGACCAAGAACTGGTAAAAGTAACCACTCAAATCAAAAACAGAGACAGCAATGAGGAGACACATGATTAAAAAAAATATCTGTCCAAGTCCTTCTGAGAACTTTATCTTGCACACAGCCTAAGTTTGTCAGCTGACAGTAAGGTTCCCATGCTATGCCCTTTTTGTTTTCCTTGAACACCTCCATAATCTGGTAAAATACTGTCTTAATCCTGTACTAGTATTTTTTGAAACAACCACGATTTAGGTCCTGAAAAGAAAGGCCTCCAAATGGCTTTCCCATGTGCTTCTTATAGCAATATCAGAGCTGCTTTTGAGACTCTTCACTGTCAGACTTAAACACGTGATATAGCTAAGCCACCCTAGGACAGAGGGAAAAGCTAAAGGACTTCTCAAGGTCTCCTGCAGCCGTATTTTCTAGATTTGTGACATTTTTGTTCTCAGTGTACATGACATATAATTGAGCATTGTTACACCTGTGTAAAAAAAGAGCTCTACACACATTCAAACTGTGAGATTAACACATCCACAGAAATAAGTACATTTTGTGGAAAAAAATAACAGCTTGAACATGAATTAAGATTTATGAGATCTATGTTTTATGAGTGCTTTTCACACTCATTTCAATCATATCTTGGACAAAATAGTCACCACTTTGGTATAATTTTTTCTTACAAGAAAAAAAAAGATCTGCCTCTTGAATAGTACCTTTCTGCAGGTGGGGAACACTTCTTTCAGTCATAATGTTGATCCACTTGGGGACATCAGTTCCCTTTCTCTTCACACCAGCATCATAGAGCTCCTGGGGTTAGAATGAAAAGCAAAATCAAGAAAATCAGGAGTTACACAAGAAACCATCACAAATGTATACAATTTCCTTACTGGAAAACAAGCACTACTGGAACTGTGTCAGTGGGAGAAACACAAAAGGACACATGGTTGGGCAGACCACCAGGACAAGATTTATGGATCTAATCTGAAACTAGGACTAATTATTTTGTGTTTACCTTTATCTACAGGTTTTACTCTGTATGAGGCTCTGTTTACCTCAGCAGAACTGCTCTTGACAGATACAGATGTAATAAACAAGCACTAGCGGCCACAAAGTTCAACAATACTTCTCTCAGTCTTACACAATTACTTGGTTGCAACCAGTCTTCGCAATGTATGTGTTTGCTTTTGTTAAAGGCTCCCTTTCTCAGCATGCCTAAGGGAAATTCCAGAGAGCTTCTGTATAGGTACTAGTGGGTAGGTAGCCCGTGAAAACCGATAACCGAAGGTATCTGGATTTCAAGTACCAGATATGCTGATAGCATGCAAACTCTGCTGTGCCACACAATCTGAAATATACACACCTACTTTCATAAATACTTCTCACTCCCACAGTATTTGTACTTTCAGCATCCTAAAAAGCTTGATCAACTTAACATATTTAATAGCCATTACCAGCACTTACCCTAGCATCTTGGTCAATCAGCTCATAATCAATCACAGAGGTATCTTCACACCTTTTGCCCTTCAAACAAGGACAGCAGTATTTAGAGGAGGTTTAACAGACAGTAAGCAGTTTGCTGTATGTATATTCTTTTCTCTTTAATTTTTTTAATCTGAATTTGTTAAATGAGTAACAGTATGCTCCATCCCCATTATGAAGCTGCTGCTATGAACGCTGCATCTCTGTCAAAATACTTTGCCCTTCAACATTTGAATATTTTTTCCCCCAAAAGACAGTGAAAATACAAAGAAATTTAAAAGTGAATCAGAAATCCAATTGTTTTACTGGCAGCTATCAGGCAGTTACCAAAAGGCAGACACATTAGGAAAAGTGGAAAAATATGAACAGACCTACCTTGGCCAGGGCAACCATTAGCTTGCGAAAGTCACCAGATGTGTCTGATATAATGTCCTTTTCCAGTTCTGTCTTGTACACTAGAAAACAAAAAATTCTTTTGAAGTAAATTGTGTCCTACAAATACTCCTTTACAAGAAGAAGAGTTGCTAATTATTGTGCTTTATGCGCATAAACAAACAGCTACAATCTAAGTCACATGTGGAAGACAATGAAAACAGACGCATGCTTGCACACAACAAAACCAACATTGCTACCAGCTAGTCATTTGAGTTCCCATGCAACCAAAGTCTGTCATGGAAAGATAACAGGAAAGCCTGAGACTATTAAAAGGAAGGCAATATTGTTTTAAGCTCTATATCCCATTAGATAATTTTTAGATGCCAATGTATGTTTGCTTGTTTGATAAACACAGCATTTAGGCCTTCTCCACTCATGGATTTAGGACTGGACAACAGCAATTACAAGTTTAATGCAGAAGACAAAAGCTGTTATGATAAAGGAATGACGTGTGTGATTCCAGTCTGGTATCTAAACATTTTCATTGCTTTCCAAGTGGTCATACTCTATATTGCTACAAAATCACGTTCTGTCTTCTTTTCAACAGCAACCTAATCTACAGCAGCAACATTTTCTCTGCTGATACATATTATTTTTTTTTTATACCAGCCATTAAGACTACCTTGGTTTTGTTTCTCCTTTTTGACTTGGCCAACACCTTACCAGAATTGCTTGACAACTATTAAGCATTAGCACACAGCAATTTTCTACATTTCAGTCTATTTGTAGTGAAGCTCAACTCTGAAGCTCAGGGGAAGAAACAGGCACTGGACAGCTGCACTATTGAATTGTGATAAACCCAATCAGAATGGCCAATATAAAAATATAAATAATATTGAAGTAATTTTTTTTTTGATGATGGTTCTTAGATCACTCTTACATCTACTTATAATCGACTAAGACTTATAGCTTCAATCAGATAACATGCTTTAGAAAACCTGAAAAACAGAATATATGCTTTGATGAAGTTTTATTTCATGTATTTTCTGACAGGTCTACAAATAAACTTACAAGCATGCTTCAGTATTTCAGAATCAGATTTCAGATTCACCTACTTGTTACATAATTGATGCTAGAATCCATATATCTAACATTAATCCTGCCACTATGCACAGAATACATGTGGCTTACAAAAAAAACTCCTTTAGGCACAACTTATATAAGTAGTAAATGTTCTCCAATTTGTTTGATACCAAGCAACAAGATGAAAGTATATAAACACACACAAATATCCAGGACATCAATACAAAATACTATCTTATGTCCAACGGCCAGAGAATCTAAGCAGATGTTGTGTAAGTGACTTCAATAATCAAATTCACACTGAGGCGAATTTATCCAAGTAACTTAGTGTAAAAACATAGTATATTGAGACTTTCAAAGTAAACTTACTTTCCCTGTAGACTCTGTTAATTTCACTAAGCTCCTGATTTGTTCGCGAGCAGATGATTTCAATGAGTGTGTCTTCATCAGTTCCCAGACCCTGCAACACATGTATGATTCAGTTAGGTGCTAGAAACAGGCATGCTTGAATGGTTTAAAAATATTTTACAGACATCTCCTTTCTCCCACTCTAACAGCTTCACAGCCATTCAGGAATATTTTTTGCCAACTGTGCCTGAGAAACCCCAGATGGAACATTTTTAATTGCCAAATACTACTCCAGTAACTTTGAGATCCTGTAGATAGAATCTCTGGGCAATGTGGATTTGCTGTGAGTGTCTCTAAACACTCAGTGGCCTCCCCACCAGCATAACTGGATGAAATCAACTTATCACAGCCCATGTGTGATTGTTTTCTGTTCATTGAGAGCACAGAAGAAAATCCAATTCTTAGCATGCAAATGGACTGCAATCAACTTGTTCTTCCCTGATTTTCTTCCCCACCTCCCTCCATACAACTCCTCCACTATGTCATCATTAAAAGGCTGGGCTGGCACTTAAAGCAGATGCTCTCTATTAACTCCTTCCTTCCACAGAAGGGGGAAGGAGAAGAGAAAAGGGAGAAAGACTTATGGGTTGGAAAGTTAAAGTTACTTCAATAAAACAATAGCAATGAAAGAGTATGATAATACTAATACTACTAATAATAGAAATAAAAGAAAAAAATATGCAGAACCAATATTGAGCTTCCCAATGATGGTCACGGAATTGTAAGCTGCGGTGGCTCGCACCGCTGTGCTGGCAGGGCGGACACCTGATGTCCCAGACTGGGCTCAGCAGCCGACAGGAACCGGATTCAGGAATACACAGGTTGGGATCAGAAGCAGGAGAACAAGCAGGGTCTCACAGGGATGCTAGCCCTGAAGGAAGAGAGAGCTGACCCCTGTGATCCCTTAGCTTTATACTGAGCATGATGTGTAAGGGATGGAATACCTCGTTGGTCAGTTTTTGGTCACCTGCCCTGTCTGCACTTCCCACAGGTGCGACCCTTTTACACCTTTTCACTTGTGGAACATAAGAGAGCCAGCAGTGACCTTGGTTCCCACAGGAATAAGCATAAATGGAGGCCTTTCTGTGTACCAATCCTATTGTTACTTTCGTAACAACTACACACATCAAGCGTTATCAATTCTGAAGGCAGATACTGTCTGAAAAACATGTAGCTAACTTCAGAAAGTACAGTTATTTAGAAGAAACTTAACTGAAAGTGAAACCACTGAAAGGTGAAATAGTCCTGTTACAGCCAAACCAGGACACGCTATAAACGCAAATCCAAGGATGACACTATCGTTAGCCTTGGCCTTGTCTCCAAGTCAGCATTGATTTAAGCATGTTCTGAATTTCTAGCTAATAAATAGCCCCTCTCCATTGTCCATATTTTCCATGTACTTCATAATGCACAAATACAGATGAAACAATATTACTATTAGCTATATAAATATTTAGAAATAAATATGTATTTAATATGATAAACTATTCAGATTTTATTTTTTCTGAACAAGCTGAATGACTTGAGAGGTCTTAGACAATATTTCAAAGCCATTTTTGTGATCAAGGTCAATGAAGAATCAGTACTTTGAACTAAGCTGCATTACTACTGTTTAAAAAAGTAATATACGAATTAGCACTATAACAAATTACAAACTACATCAAAATGTATCAGCTATCAATTAAACCTTATAGTAACTCAGATACTCAAAAATAATATGGCTTGATCAATGTGCTCTAAACCTTGTTCAATTATTTAATATAGACAAACAGCCAAATTAAATAAATAAAAAAAAATTGCCAACAACACTGCAATATTCTTGCTCCTGGAGAAAGACGGGAAACTCTGAAGGCCAGGCTCAGAACAGAAGACTAACTTGGATGAGCTGAAGATGCTTCTCTCTCCAGTGACCACTAAGGATGCCTGGGTTACTAGTTGGTAAAGCCATCTGGCAGCCAGATCCCTCAGTATTTTGAAAAGAAACTTTTTTAAAAAAAGACTCCACTGGTGATTTCTTCATTCTGTCTTGTTTCTTACCTACCAATCAACCATCTTCATGCTAACCTCATTACCCTCATCTTCCAGCATCACCAGCAGAGAGAAAAAACACTCTTATGCCTCCTGTTAGGATGCTGTTTGTTAAGCCCATCTGTAACAGAATGTCACTTTGTATGTGGCAAAAATGGGCATGGCTTCCACAGGACTCCAAGAGGAGTCTGCTGGGTAACATCTTGGGAAAACTTCACATGCTGAAGTCTTTCACACGTGGAAAATTGAGGTAATTATGTGGAAAACTACCCTCTTGGAAAATGTGTCTCTATTAAGAGGGATAGGGAGAGAGAGAGAGGGGACTAAACCCAAGCAATTTTATAAAAATGGCTCACAACAAAAAGAATTATAAAAGCTTTCCACAGAGTGATTCCAATAGGTATCTGGGGAAGAAATGAAGGCTAACGAAATTTAAGATTTTCTAAATATTTTTTAAAGTATTTTGTAAGAATGTGTACCAGAAAAATAATTAACTCCTCAATGATAGCTTAGCTTAACTTTGATTCCCATGTCATAGCTTATTATGCTGTATGTATCAAGTCAAACTTAAACTCAGGTAAATTCAGAACATTAGACTATGAGCTTGGGAGCTGGGAATAGCTGACCTATAGAGAGAACAGAATATTCTACATTTGTGGCTACTCTGAAGTAACGGCTTGGCCTTTGGGCTGTAAATACAGCATAAATGCTATATAAGTAAATGGTAATCTTAAATATAACATATCAGATTTAAGACGTTAAAAAAAAAAAGAAAAACAAAACACCAAAAAAACAACCCCCCACCCCCCACAAAAACAAAAAACCCTCAAACTCAACCACCAAACTAATCCGGTAAATTATGGATAGCCTCGACTTCAACCAGAAGAGGGCAGCATCTGATTAATCAAACAAAGGATTTGGCCCATAATTGAAGCGTTACCCTCTCCATACTGGGTTGGGTTTGGGGGTTTGAGGTTTTGGTTTGGTTGGTTGTTTTTTTGGGGGGGGAGCTAGAGGCAGTGGTTTTGTTTGTTTGTTTTTTAACTCCTTTTTCATAGTCTGGAGAAATTAATTAATTGGGTTTTTTGTCTTGTTCTGAATTTCAACAGACATTTTAATACTTGGGTGTTAATTACTTTTTAAAAAAAATTAACTTGATTAAGAACATTCAGAATTTAAGTGATAATTATAAATACAAATTCCCAAACCTTAGTTTGCTTAGAAAGGTGAATGCATTGGCATGAGCACCTCTCAAAGTCTTGTTTCAGCGGCCTGCAGGGCGGATATTTCTAAACTAGCAATCTACTCCACGCTTGCCTGTGATTGTAGGGAACGGAACACAGTGACGCACTGCTGCGCTGTTTCTCCAAAGACTGCTTTTGATGCCCCATCCTCACCCTCCTCATGTTTTATCAGAGGCAGGTCTGGTACAGGATGTTCTTTCAAGATCAGTGATATGACCCAGTAACTAGGAACTACTGTTTAAGACTATAAATGCTAGCAGAGGATTTAATGGCCCCAGCTATCAGCTGCTCTCTTAATGGCTTTTTGTACTATGAACCTGTATGTTGTTTTTAAGAGCAGTCAGCAAAGTAGCAACCAGCCAGAGCAGCCTATCAGTTATTCCTGACCTGATGAAATTTATTTTTTTCCTTAAAGAAAGAATTTAATAACAGTTTAAAAATCACATGGTTGCAGAATTTATCTCATTTTGGATGCCTTGCAGCTGGATATTAAACTGTAGTACAAAAAAAAAAAAATTAAAAAAAAAAATCAGTGGACATGTTTGAAAACTGTGGCCTTGGATATGAAGTCCACACTCATTCTTCAGACAGTGACATCAGATTAAGATACTTAAATTCCAAAGCTCATTTACCTTCATGGCAGCTTTCAGTTCAGAGGCATCATACTGTGCTGGTGTCTTCAGCAAGCCCAAGATCACCGCCTCCAAATGACCCGACAGAGCAGACTTCAGCGCTGCAGAAAGTTCCTGTAAAAAAAGGAGGGATGATGGAAGAAAAAAATTAAAGCTCACTTCTGATCTTCAGAGAATTTAGCCTGTAGTGCTTTAAGCCTCCAAGCCTGCAACAGTGTTTCATATACAATTGACAAGGAAACAGAACATAAAGAGCTTTCCTTTTGTGAAAGCCTAAGAAAGAAATCAGGGCAAAGGAATTTTTTCTCATCCCTTGAAAATAAGAAGAAATCCACTGGTGGCTGACAAAGTGCTGGGAAGTATGGTGCAGACACATCCGAACAGCTCCGCTCCAGTCTTTAAGCACTGACACTTTGTTGGAGCTAATAAGCACGGATGGATCTGAGTTTGACTCCCTGCGGTCAGTGCTTCTCCATCACACTCCCATAGTTTTCCCAGTCGCACTGTATTATTTGTGTTTTTCCTATTATCTTGGCCCTTTACTAGCTGAGACATCGGAAAATTGACTACACAGTTATTCCACTGTACAGGCCCAGTTCCCAAACAGCTAGCTGAAGAGAAAAAATTGTCCCTGAGCACCAAAAAATTATCCTTGTCTTCAAGGAAACTATCAGAAGAGTGTAGCCAAAGTCTCTATTGTTAATTGTCAGTCAATCCTAGAGAAAGAAACAGTCAGGTATGTTCATTTCACAGGATGCATGCAAATCTGTAGCAAGTCAAGTCAGAGGCAGGTCCTCTTTTATGGCTTTCAGATGCAACTTGAATAATGCTAATTATCAGCTTCATTGTAGTGTAGTTACAAAGTTGAAATCCCTGGGATCAAGTCTGGGTTTCACACAGACCAAGGTATTCCCTAAGCTGAAGCGTTCAGAAGAGAACTGCTGCATTTCAATTGCTAGTTTCTACACTAACAGTTTGTGAGCTTGAGGGGCAGGGGAAAAGGGGGTAGAGAAAGTGACTTCAGCAAAATTGCAGAGAAGTTTGTACCAGAGAGCTAAAGAGCCAAGGCACATACTTTGTTTCCAGAGTCACCCATTTAATCCAGGGCACTAATATATGCTAGTACTGTATGCACTTACTGCATAGATTGACCAAGGCAGCGAATGGGGTTTTGGGCATCCAGCTGCTTTAGTCCACGAAACATTTTAGTACAATAACTCTATTTTGGATACAACATTCATCATTTATTTGTGTGAAAACAGGATCTTCAGACATCAGCTGAAACGGCAAAGAGATCATATCTCTCTAATAAATTTTAGGACAATGCCATGAATTCCAATTAGATGAGTGAAGTTTTTGCAATCTTTGCACTTTGGTGGGAAGGATGAAGGAAATACAAATCTCTACAGTAGGATCTACCAAAATAACCATGACAAAACACCTCAAACTGAACCAAGCACTTGCCCTCATATTAGCAGGTTAAGGTCTCTACTCCGCCATCCTTTGCCATGGCTAGGAACAGTCTAAGAGAGAAGTGGGAAGCAGGTAACTGACAGTTACCATTAATTTATAAATAGCAATGAGAAAACGTTTTACTAAGTGTTCCAAATGAGCAGCTAGATATTAGCAGTTCATTTCAAAGTTAAGAGATTATTGGCAGCAGTTAGGACTGACTAGTCACCTACGAAGACACACATGCAGAACCCTCAGTATTCACTGGCAGCTCCATTAAAGCTGGTGATGGGGAAAGTTTGTGCAGATCAAACACCATTCCTCAGAATTACCAACAGTTTCCATTAGACACACCCCAACTCAAAGGAATGAAAATAGAGGTAGATCTGCAACTTTTAAAAATTATAGTGATCTATTGAGAAATCCTGCAACACACTAAATGAGCAGCCTAGTACAACACAATGCATTGCCAAAGAAATCTGCACAACCCGTTGCCAAAGAAAACCACGAGATACTGTCCCCAAAAGACACACCTACACATCTTTTCATATCCCACTTCCTTCTCTCTTGTCCTTCACTTAATTATTTCACTGAGTGGTTTCTACTGCAAATTTCCATTATTTCTACAGACTGTTTTATTTTTTGGCACTTGTTAAACTGGATAAATTCAGTTTGCTCTTGGGTTGCATCAAGGAAAAAAGGTGAGAGAAACAGATTTTAAAAGTTGCAGATTTTCTTGACTGTGCATTTTTGTGGTCATGCAAAACATTTAAGAAAGATTTAAGTGACATTTTACTACTAGGGTCCAGTTATACGCATGATTCTCCCAGTGCCCACAGGGCGTGACTGCCAGGGTGCAGATGTGTGCACACATGCATGTGTCCAACTTGTGCGTGCTTCTGCATGTGCCTACATCAGCCATGCATAAAAGCTGGTGAATTTCCAAAATTTAACTCTAGATTTACATTTGGTTTCAGATCAGCATTCTGGGCTGCTATCGGAGGACTACCATTTGGGGTCTGGCAAACCTGAAAAAGATACATTCATCATAAACCTAACTCTATACAATTTTCCTGTTTTTTCGTGGGCATAAAACTTCAATTATGGCAAGATTCTCAAAACTTCAAAAGTCAAGAGAACAGCTCTTGCCTTCTAGACAGCAAGACTCATTATGCAGAATTCTGCACACATTTTACAGATTTTTCTCCATCAATAGATCAGTACCTAACGTATTTCTGACAGGAAAACATCTAGTGATAGTTCAACTCCTTATATCACTTTGTTCCACAACCGCAGCATTCGTAGCACAACTGCCTGCAGTCTTTTCTCATTTAAGCTAGCTCTATGAACAGAAACAGAATACTTCCCTTATGCTGAGTTGTCTTAAAAAAAAAAAAAAAAATTTCAATCCCCTAATGCATCTCCCTTTCATTTTTTTCTTCAAACTGAGGCATTTCATGTCAATAGCTTTTCACTATTGTTTAGCATATTTCATGAATCCTGTGGCTGGCTGGCTGATATGTCACCCATTGTGATTTCTGGAGGTGCTAGGAAACCACTGACTCCAATGGATTTCAGTCCCAGTTGTGCATACTTAACAGAGTTGGAAGTCCCACCAGTCCTAAACTGTGACAACATGGACAAAGTAGACGCATCGTTGATTTCAGTTAAAAGATAAACCAAATAATACTTATCTCCAGTTTACACCCAATTAACTGTGAAATATGCTAGTGCCCTGAAAAATCTAACTCTCCACAAGAAAAATATTCAATACTTGGTATTTCTTCATATCTTGCTACCTTTTTGGTTCTCCTCTGATAGGCAAAAGCAATATCCTGCCTCTGTTCATTGCTGCGGTTTGTCAGGATGTTGATGATGGTGACCTCATCCACACCTACAAAGACATAAGACAAAGAGTTAAAGAAGCTTTCTTGTTACTATTCTCTTTGTATGAATACGTTCTCCAACACTCAAAACATAGCATATGTGCAGTCTGGAGCAGAGCTGAACAGCTCTCATTAGTTAGTATATGTCATGTCCTGGCCTTGGAGAAAGGGCAACCACTTACAGCTCAAATTTTCTGTGATGCAGATCTTTGTGCACGCAGGCGTGCATACATCTCAACAACATCTAGTTTGTGACCAGCTTTGCTACTTCTGCTTTCTGCTTCACTTGTGTGCCTGTGTACTTGTGTTCAGTCACTCAGTATTCTACAAAAAGTTGCTCAAGAACACAGGTTTTGAAACTGCCATGAACATGTACTTACTAAAGCCTGCTCTGTCGTTTTGGTAGAGTGTTTTCGATTAAGGTTTCTTAACAAAGCAGTTATATTTTCCATTTAACCCACAGTCACTTAACTATCACTCCAAACATAATAATGGCAAAATAAAACAGTGTATTTCATTCTCTCAGCAGCTCAAGGCTTAGAAGACAGAAGGGGTTTTTGACACTGGAAGAACTACTTATGTGCTACTTTTTTTGAAATCATCACTGAAAGATCCATGCTGAGTTTTAACTAGTATGCCTAAAGAACCTGGATTCTCAAACTCCCAAGCTATCTTTTAAGTGAACTACGTATCAGTAAAGGTTTTGTTTTAAGTGAAGTTTTCCAAATCCATGCACTTAAATACAACTGCAGCCTGCATGCAATGCAATCACTAAGATTTATTATAAGTTAAAAACCAAAGCATGCATCTAGGATTAGATACTCTTGCTGTCAATAGAACCTAATGCACAACACAGCTTTAGATCCTGTAGGAGTCATCAATGAAGGTCAATGCATATAAAGAAAAAGCTTTTATGTTGTACAGGAAGCAGGATTTCCAGCTGTTATTTCCTAGATATAGCTACTTGCTACTCCATGTTCTTTCCAACGCAGCCAGCATCTTGTGACTTTTCCACTTGCTCCTGCCTACTGCTACTAACTTGCACGTCAGATTCCCTCTCGTTTTCCCCACTTCACTTGCTGCTTTCAAACTGGATTCTCCTGAACTTGCATTCTCTGGACTGGCACAATTCTTCCTCTGATCACAATTCTCATCTGGAGCTTGGTCTCGGCAACTGAAAAGACAGACCAGAGCCTGATTGGACTGGAGGCTCTTCAGCTTCTTGAGACGATCCCAGAGCACGTGACTTATCCCTGCATCCTGTGGTAGGGCTCTAACCCAACGGATGTACAGTTACCATGCCATGCAAACACCCACGTCTCTCAAAGCGTGATCTGCAAGGACAGCTACCCTTTGCTTATTCACATCAGCAGAAAAAAGCCAAACAAGTTGTATTTATATTCTCTTAACTAAGCGTTAAAGTCATATTAAATACTTTCTCTTGCTATGAGAGCTTATAGAAACTGCCCTTGCAAGAAGCCAGTCTACATTACTCAAAGGAAAATGTTTAGAAATGCAAGTCTCTCTGCCACAAGGTAAAACAAAAGAATTGTTACCAACAGATACAGAGCAGCTGGTGTGGACAGGGGGGGTGGGGTAGGTGGGAAGAGCTGGAGTAACAAATAAGAAAAACAGTGCAGCACACTTTGACACGGTATGTATCTGAACAGAACTGAAAAGGTCAGGCCAGGTGTATTTCATCAAATGGTAGGTGGTCAAAATTTCCAAAGGCTGGGTGAGGACACAGTAGCTTGCTGAAGTAAAATCTCATTTTGAATTTGTCTTACTCTGTTTAAAATAGCAAACACAACTAAGTTTTTGTAGGACAATTATAATCCTTTTCTTAAAATGCTTTGTAAAAAGAGACAAGTGAAAGAATGAGTCCCCTTCCCCAATTCTCCAATGCACATATTTGTCTATATCGCTGAATTCAGCTCCTAGGACAAAAGTCCATTTGTATTTCATCTACATTATTGGTTAACCAAAGCTGTCTGGACATGCCATTCAAACACAGGTGGAGGATAACAGCACAGCAACAAGTAATGTCCTGATAATAAAGTCTTTCCAAGAGAAAAGTTAGCATAGCTTATAAATGGATGGACAGAGAAGACAGCTACAACAGCTCTCATTGTCATGCTCAAATATCAAGCTAAAGTACAGCTATGCTGTGTAACCATTTGCTATTTCCAGACTGACTGGATGAAGTTTAGAAGAGGTAAAACTATTTCTAAATATTGCACATCTAATACAGCACATATTCTTCTGCAACAGAAAGATAATGTATAACCAGTTATTTTTTCTGGTGAGTTGCATGCCAGGTTTTGAAGCAAACAGGTGGCTCTGACCTACAGGTCAGAATAAGCCCAAAGTTTCAATCAAGGTCTCTCCTTTTACTGCAAGTATTATGAATGCAACATGTAAGTATTAGGACTGCAACAGATATTGTAAAATTAATCATATAAAGTGGCAACGTGGCAAGACATCTATTAGTCCCTAGCTACAGAATCTAAAATGATGAGTCAAATCCAAAATTCCTTTCTCCCTCTTCACCACATTTTTTGTGATGAAATACTGAACTTCATAGCCTCGTGTCCTCAGTTTACGCTGAGGCGGACCTACATCAGTGCTCTTATTCACACAAGCTTGGCCTGCAAAAGTCAAAAGGCCCTGGAAAGCATCATATGTTTTGGTTACTAATTTTGGTTTAAAGCATGCTGACTGCACATTTCAGCCATAATCTACTCCTGCACATTTTAAACCGTTCCCATTTTATAGAAGAAAACAAATTCTCCCAGTCCAGAAACAGACACACAGACATTGGGCCTTTCTGCTGTTGCAGATTCATAGCATAAAACAATGTCTTAAGCTTTTCAATAAATTCTAAATTTAAACTGTTCTTGGCATTCAAAAAAGGCAAATGACATTTTCAAGTTTTATCACAATTGGGATAGATTAGAAGCCCACAAATGACTGCATCCAAGTTTCTTATTCATATGCTTTGTGCATGGAAATATGAAGTTAACTCATTTCTCTGGCATTTAACGGAAAATAAGTGCTTGTACTTCACGCTTGGGAATCATGCTGCATGGACAGGATGCTGACTCACATCTGCTGAGGAGGGGTGGAGCAGGAGAGCAGCTCAAACATTTTTCTTTGCTGTTCACTAAAATCTCTGGAAGTTTCAGGGTAATGAAACAAAAGTTTATTTCCAAATTTATTCTGGCTGGGCAGATTTTATCAGTGCATTTCTATCAATGGGCAACAGAAAATTAGATATTGTGGCTCACAATTTTTTTTAAAACAAGAAAATTCCTTGCAGATGGAAATGTATTTGATGGGGGGGCAGAAGTAGATCATAAAAAAACAACAAAAAACCATCTGATTAATAACAACTTTTCTTCTAAAAGAGGCAATCTGTTGCGTTGGTAAGAATGCAGTGTTATGGCTCAATCAGCAAAAAAAAAGAGGAAGTTAACATAACCAAAATGATCAGCCAGAGTTTTTAATGTGTTTTTTTTTTAAAAGACACTGTACTTGAATTTCCATGGGCTAAACCAACAGCACCACCATTGTTCCGAACAAAATGAATGATATGGACAGTCACTTAACTTTCTAGGATGAGGCAAGAACAGATTTAACATACTTTGATTTTGCCAGAGCTGGCATACATTCATTCAACTGATTTACTAGAAGTCTGTTCTCTTAAATTTCATTTTCCAAGACAGCATGGACAGAATATCAGAAGCTATTTCTGTCCTTACAGCATCTAGGTACTACAGAGATCATCAATCTACACGAATGAATGAAATAGGATTGCAGCTAGCCTCAAATTATTAGTAGGAGAGGCATGTGATTAGCTCTTCTGAGACCTCAACACCATCGTGTATCTGGTACCAACACAATCCTATGACTATTGGACCGAGCTCATGATCTGCAGTGTTTTATTCTCCTTGGATAAAACCCTGATCCCACTGAAGTCAAAGGGAAAAATCTAGATAAAATAAGACCATAATTTCAGCTCTGCTATTTTGCTCAGCAATATTTCGCCAAACGCAGACCATGTTGCAATGAGATATTTCTTTACTGATACTATTAATATTCTGAATATGTAACTGATGCACTTTGGTGGATTTCAGGCACTACCCTCCCCCACCAGCATGCCAGCAGATTTCCTCTAAACTTTTACTTCATAACGTTAAAAAGTCTGCTAAAAGTTACGGGCATGTTGGATATGCTACATAAACAGCGAATTCAATCTTACAGAAGACCTCAGTTATGGTTTACAGCTTATCACTGTTTTACCAGTTTCTGGATATAATAAATTTATTATAGATGTATGTTCTAAGCACTTTCCTACAACAAACCAGTGTTTGAATTCTGCCAGTCATGGAATAAAAAAGTATACCATGAGACCTCAAAAAAAGGTTGCGGTTTAGGTTGCAAGTAATTAACTATTCACAGCCTAGTCTGACAATTATTTAACAAAGTATTTGAGACATACAAAGTCACAATGCTAGGCAAGAACTCTGAAACAGAAAAGAGACACTTTGGCAGTCTTCTTTCCTACAAAGAATTAAAAGGAATCCTAACACATGCTCTGTTATTACTCTTCTAGTTAGCTAGTTTCTTCTATTTAGGCTCGTATACTTGAGCTAACAGATACACAGGGCACAATGGAGCATTATACAGAAATTAAAGTCTCTTATCCCATAGAGCAAAAAGCCAACATTTACAAAGGACATGCTAAGGCACTAGATGAACTCGCTACAGAAAAACTAAATAGCATAAAAATGAAACTGGCATAGCAATGACATTTATCACAAAAGGAACAAGCCAGAACTGTAACAAGTTGTTTGCATTACAAAAACTCTAGGTTGACCTATTCCTAACCACAAACTGGTTTTATATCATCTTGAGCCATTTTAGCACATCTCCCTTTCTCGGCTGTTGCCTGCATTTAATTCAACTCCATCCAGAGCCCAGCAAAGGGCTGGGCAATATATTTGTGCAGTATAGTTTTTGCAGATAGATCTAAGCCCCAGTAAACACATCACAGTATTTCCCACAGATCCCACAATAGATAGATAGATGGCTAACCTCTGAGGAATAAATCTGAAGAGTGTGAATGAATGCTGGAATATTTAGATATTATATAGAGCAGAACAGTCAGACACTCTACCCCAGATCTTTGCCCTAAAACAAGTATCTTAGAATCACAGCATGGTTTGGTCGGAAGGACCCTTGAAGACCACCTCATTCCAACCCCCCTGCCATGGGCAGGGACACCTTCCACCAGACCAGGATGCTCAAAGCCCCATCCAACCTGGCCTTGGACACTTCCAGGCATGGGGCATCCGGCAACCTGTGCCACTGCTTCACCACCCTCACAGTGAAGAATTTCTTCCTAATACCTAATCTAAATCTTCCCACTTCCACTTTAAAGCCATTGCCCCTTGTCCTATCACTCCCTGCCCTTATAAAAAGTCCCTCCCCAGCTTTCTTGTAGGCCCCTTTAGGTACTGGAAGGCTGCTCTAAGGTCTCCCCAGAGCCTTCTCTTCTCCAGGCTGAACAACCCCAACTCTCTCAGCCTGTCTTCATAGGAGAGGTGCTCCAGCCCTCGGACCATCTTCGTGGCCTCCTCCGCACTCGCTCCAACAGGTCCCCGTCTTTCCTGTGTTGGGGGCCCCAGAGCT
>NW_009612560.1:0-23377 GCF_000690535.1 Cariama cristata
CAAACCCAATGCAGTTGTCCATGGTAAATCAATACATTGGTTAATTGTCAATAAGATTAGGTTAATGGCACTGTTCTTTACAAAGACACTATTTATAGTCTTTTATATCCTCAGACTTTACATTCATTGGTAATCACCATATAACAGAGCTAAAATGAAGTGTCTCCCGAGTATTTCTATTTCAGTCTCTATTTGCTTTGAGCTTTATCATCCATTTAAACATACATTGGCAATATATACCCACTTTGTTTTAATAAAATAGACCAGCATTCGTGAAAAAGATTGCTTCAGTTTTCCTTAAAGCATACAAACAGGTTTTTGCATATTACACAGAATCACAGAATGGTCAGAGTTGGAAGGGACCTCTGGAGATCATCTAATTCAACCTCACTGCCAAAGCAGGGTCATCTATAGCAAGTTGCACAGAATTGCATCCAGGTGAGTTTTAAATATCTCCAGAGAAGGAGACTCCACAACCTCTCTAGGCAGCCTGTTCTAGTACTCTGTCACCCTCAAAGTTTAGAAGTTCTTCCTCATTTTCAGATAGAACTTGAGTTTCAGTTTGTATCCATTGCCCCTTATCCTGTTGCTGGGCCCCACTGAAAAGAGTCTGGCCTCATCCTCTTGACACCCACCCTGAAGGTATTTATAAGCATTAATGAAATCTCCTCTCAGTTTTCTCTTCTCCAGTTCCCTCACTTCCAGACCCAGTTCCCTCAGCCTGTCCTCGTAAGGAAGATGTTCCAGTCCTCTCATCATCTTCATTGCCTTCTGCTGGACTCTCTCCAGTAGTTCCTTGTCTGTATTCCTGGCTTAAAAAGCAACATAAGAGAAACCCATATTTTATTCCCCTTTTGCCTATATTGAGGTTTCATGATGAGCTTATTGAGTAGAATCTGGTTCTTAGTATTGGAGATCCTCAAACTAGTAATGAGTATTCATTTAAGAAAAGATTTCCATAAATGCCTGATTATGAGCACATGCCTCAATCCTATTAAAGTCAATGTGATCTAAGTATATGCTTAAAGTTTTGCTAAATGACCAAAGACTTTCCTATATTTTTAAAAACTAAATTGGGACCTAAGAGAACTTATTAATGAGAAAGTAAATTCTTGGTCAGATTTTGTGCTTTAAAACATATTTATACACAATGTGATCACGTGTGGTAACTTCCTGTAGAGTATCTGCATTAGCTACTTTAACATCTTGCTCTAGGATAATGATTATGTACAATACTGAAAACTGTACATTGCTCAAAGCTCTCCTATAATTGTCTGGAAAAGGTGATTACATCTGCTTACTGAATTTTTCAACAAAATCTTATAATATTCTTATGTTATCTAGAAAACTGCATTTTCTATATGAGACTGTGCGACTGAATGATTTGACAGAGGGCTATCCAAGAGCTGATGCTGGTCAAATGGATGTGACAAAAGTACATAAATAGTAGAGTTTTGACTACCTTAGATTAAAAGCCAATGACATTAACACTAGCTTCTCTCACCCACAGATGATCTCAAAGTGCTTTATATATTATGCAGAGGAAGAACAATCCACCCACTACTGGAAGATAATTATCTCTGTGGGAGAAAGGTGGCATTCCATGATAGCAACCATATATTCTACCAAGGTAATTTGATGCAATTGCAACTTGAACACTTATATCCAGCAAGCATGAGTATATAAAAAATTCTCTACGGAAACAAATACATGTATAAATATGTCCAGAAGGAGAGGAGGTAAAAGGGTATTTTAAAAATACAACTTCTACATTTAATTTTTCTTTTTTATTTTTTTTTCCATGAGAACCAGATAAAAAGACAAAAAGAATATCCCTCCAGGTTTTCCATAATAAGAGGTAAGCAAGACTTACAAAGCTTTCATTCTCATTTCCTCTGTTCACCTCTGTGTTCCTGTGCTTTTACTTGACTGTTAAAAGTACAGCAACAGTTGCCAGTAATTGACATGTTTTCTTCCTTTCTTTTCCTCCTTCCCCCATACTGATACCACAAAATGGTCAGTAGCTGATCAATGGCTGTGCCTGGCTGTCTGAAACAACGAATTTGCTTGTACTGTTAAGTGTCAATTCAAGTCCTGCATATTTACTGGTGGTTTGGTAGTCACAAGCGGCATCTTGAGTAGATCTGATTAAAAATTTCTTCTTCCTGTTTATTGCAATAGCCTTTGTCCCCAAAGGACTCTTGTGATTCAAGCTATGTGGACACATGAGATAGCAGGGGAGGATGGAGAAAATTCTGAGTTGTATGCTACAGAATTTACATGTCGTTCACACCTACTCTTTCTTTTTTGACCAAATCTACAGTTTGCAGGTCAGAAAAATTTATTTGGTGAGAACACAAGATCTTTTTCAAGATGAATGCATCAGATCATCAATTGTCAAAAAAAAAAAAAAAAAGGAATCTGTTTCATCACTCTGTGATTCAATGCTGTAATATTTTAGTTCTATTGAGTTCAAACCCATTGTTCTGTTCTGTTGGAAAGGGACCATTTATGGCTACACACATAGCAAATACAATTCAAAAAGGCTCTTTCTCAAATTTTTTTCTCTGCAGTCCGTCATTTATATGGACAGTTAAGTACTGCTTATACATATATTGTACATATCCACAAATATATATTAAAAGAACTTATTAGGTTGAGTGCTCGATCGTTCGAAAATGTCAGATTTGAGGTTACTACTGCAATGTTAATTTGACCTCTCATACATATGCATTATGTTATAATCTTTAATTACACCATTACACAACATCTTTTCCACAAGACCTCAGCCTCACTACAGGTCATGAATGTATGATGTTCACTTAGTGATCAATGTGATGATCAATATTTTCTTTTACCCTCATTATTCAGTGTGTGACCCAAGGCTTTACTTACTTCATACAATTCAAACCTTATTTCTGAATAGTAACTATGATTAATTCCTCACAGGCTGCTCTAAGAAGTTCATGATGAGGGTATCCCAGTGCTTCATAAATATGGAGGTACCCGTTTCTACAACTATGCTGGTGGGGAGTATGGTGATAGTACTGCTATTTTGCTGATGGACAGCAGTCAAATCCATGTGCTAGCTAGTGATGAATTTCAGAGTACAAAGCATTATTGTCCTTCAGTCTTTGAAACTCAATGCCAGTGAAATCCTACAAGAGTCCTGTCCTTCTGCAGATGTGGTTTAAGTGTCTTGCCCAAAATTACACAGGAACTGTGGTAAGGACAGGACTAGGCATCAGCTGCCACAACAATATTTAAGCATCCTTGCTTTAATACCATTATGTTTTTCCTTCTTGCAAGTCATTCACTGCATACATTTATTAGGGCTTTTCACTTCTTCATTTGTGTAAGTGGACTTTTAAAGCTTCAAACATCTTTCAAGATGGGGAACCATTTCTCTTTCACTTTATGAATAAGTATCATACCTGAAAATTGCTGCCAGATGTCAAACTCCCCAGAATAAATGCAAAGATGAGCAAATAAACATAAAAGAAAGTGTTAATTTCGATTTTGGATTTATTCTGGGTTTTTTATCTGATAAACAATTAAGCCTGCAAAAGTCATCTCAAATAACAAGCACATTGTGATTACAAGGCCAGATGTACACAAATATATTTTGTACACATTCTTTAAAACCCTGCAGCTCTGTCTTCCAAGTTTGTAGGTTAATTTCTGTAAGTTTCCAAAAGCACATTAGTAACTCAGTCTCTGTGTTGCTAAACGTCCTCTTTTTCTTATGCCTCTAATATGAATTGGATCTCAAATCATGAGCAAATAGTATTCACACTTCTGTAGATTTAGGAATGTTTTTTATATACTAGTATACTTTTCCCAGTTTGCTACACTAAGACACAGGCTTTTCTATGCATAGATCAACTCAGGTTTGATACAAACTATCAGAAAATTTGCCAAATTAATTGAGGCTTTTGATGAATAATAAGAAGAAATTCATGGCAGTGTAAAGCTCAGGTCCACAGAGTTTCTGCATGGTTACAAGAAGAATCCTTTGGAGGAAAGTTGTGTAGACAGACTATTAGAGAGTTACCTCTTAGGCAAGGAGCAGTTCTAAATAATATCAGCCACATAAATGTACATACATTAATTCATATATAAGTATGCTTACAGAAAATACATGGTTATAAAATATATTTTTCTCAGTTATCTAAGCTGAAGTAACCCAATGGCAGTAGTTACACAAGTTCTCTTAGCGTTGGCTTCAGGTTGGTGAGAAAGCTGACATTGACTCAAAAACAAAGTGAATTTAAAAAACAAACAAACAAACAAACAAACAAACCCCACAAAACACAAAGTGTTACTTGAGTAACTTACTGTGTAGAGCACTCCCTGTGGTGTGTGGTTCATTTCTGTGTATGTTGTGGCTACTTTCATGGTTTTCCCTAATAGCTACAAAAAGAAAAAAAAAAAAAAAGTAAAACTACAAAATACAGAAGGAAAGGGCATTGCTCTGTCAGAAAGAGTCATTGGTGCCAATATACTGTATAATGCAGAGGTGTGTAATGCTACTGGCAATAGCATCCAGCTCCATCATTAACCCTCCACACATCTATTTGCTATCTGTTTCCCAGAAGAACAGCTCATAAAGCAATAGCTTGGCACTCTTTATGTTTACTTTGCATAATTTCTTCTCCTTTCCACCTTCCAGCTCAGTCACTTAAACATCATAGCCTCAGCATGCTACTGCAACAGAACAGCTTGACTGACTTTCCAATACTTGTGCCCCACCAAAGAGTAATTTTAATCCATATATTTGAACAGTGTCCCAGAACAAAGAGACAATCAGCTAGATTTCACATTGTGATGTGCAACTATCACTCTGGAGATGAGGGGAAAAATAGGTTTTGAAGATTATTATGGTTTTATGATAGCTGCACTTGTGTTTTCTAACAGCTTAAATTTTGCATCAGATTTTTAGTAAGGTCACTGTGATGTTAATAGCGTCAGTGCTTTGCAGATAACCACACTTCTCCCAACATCACTATTTGTCTTAAAATTTGTTAATCAGAACCTACCATCCAGTGATTGAGCCAAAACAAGTCCTCTAAGGCCCTATCGAACCCTCACGGTTTGAGGTAAAAAAATCTAATGTTCCTTTCCTTGGAGAAGGAGATCAAGAAGCTTCACTAAGCAGTGTACAACTGCCTGTGGATGCTCCTCAAAAGGACTGGGTGAGATTCTGCATCATGTTAATGGTTCAATGCCACTCCTGCTCCCACATCCTCCTAAAATGACAGAGTGATAGGCCTATGCTTAACTTATTGAGAGAATTCTTAGAAAGTAATCACATATATATGGGTATGGTAATCACAGTAAGAATCTATTTTTTTTTTTTTTTCGTAGATCTGAATAAATAAGGCTTAAAATTCTTATCCTTGCACAACCTTTCCAGTTTCAGTTTCCTATTCTTCCACAAATTTTCCATCTCTGTTGAGCAAATTGCTTAGAGCAAGAAACTCAGAGCACACAGAGTCATCTAGATTGATTTCAATGGAAGTGAGGATCATACGTGCTTTTAAAATTCAGGTTTCCATCTCATTATATTTCAAAAAGGAATTATACCACAGAAGTGACATGGAGATGATACATCCCCGGAGCGCTGGATAGTGCCAGAAAGAGCTACGAGCTTGTGTCTGAGAGTGGTGCAGCAACTGTGGTGTTGTGGTGCCCATCAGTTAACAAAAACAGCCTCAGGAACACTGCCATGCTGATACAGCTGTATCACTGTCCACCATTTTGACTTCTTCCAGGGTCTCTGCACTAGTTTTATTTTACAAGAGTGCCCCAAAGTAGCACAACTTAACTCTTGCAGTTTATTAGCAGGAACAGATTCCATGACAGGATCCTGGAGGATTTGCCTTATTACAGATAATGTTAACTGCTACATTTCTAGTGTAGTTTTCCTCTCCTCATAGATGGAAAGCGTAGATAATAATAAAAAAATCTTGAAGTTCAGGTGTATTCTGATGTTCATGCCAGTATCTGCTTGTAAAACTGTTATAGCTGGGAATACTTTGACAATACTATAAAAGCTGATTTTCTGGCACCACATTAGCTTGTTCCTGGAAGAACTGTCTTCCATGGTACAGTACTTAATATATCTCAGAATAAAGGTTTTCAAAACATTGGTTCCATAGGCATAGTTTAATTGCTCAAGCATTCAGCTATTTTGAACTATATATGTAACATGATGTATTTTCAGAACATGTACATCATTCAATAATATACATTTCTCTGTTAAAAAGAGGAATAAAAGAATTTGCAAGATTTTATTTTTATTTTTTTTCCTCCACAGATAACTGCCTATTCACAATAACAGTTCTGAAATAACTTAGAAATGTATAGATAATATCACCACCTAACCTCTTTCAGATGAAAAGTGAAATACACTTCTCTACTATAAACCCCTGTAGCACAGTGTACCTATTAAACATAAATAAACCAGCAAAAATCACTTCATTACACATATGATTCTTTCCTGTGGGAGAAGATGAGGAGAGGGATAGACCACATTTGAATTCATCATCACATTTCTTATTGGAAAGGCTCAAGATGAATGTGACATAAAACCCCAAATACATTACTGCAGTAATTGTAGCTCTATTCTGGTGGGAGAGGAATATTTAATTGCAATCAGACACCAAGGAACAGACAGATCCAGAAAATTTATATTTGAATTTACTTTTTAAATTAACCCAAAGTTTGGGGCTTACAGGTCAGGCCATGTCTAGTAAGTACACAGTTAAAGTTTTTAGATGTCTTTATGCCCACTTTTCCCATGACTTAGGAGCACCTTCTGTCAATACCCAGGATGGCCAAAATAGACATACACTGCCTGAGATTTTATCTGTAGCATCTCTGTCTAATTTATGTGCTCTAAAGTAGTTTTCTTTGGTAGTATCTGTACCATAGTTCCTTTCAGCTCTGAAGGGAAGAACCAGTGTGATTTTCTGGTTTTAATAAGAATGGCCATGAAACATTCAGCCATAAAATATTAAAGCTAACTTTGCATCCTTAAAAATTGTTCACCTGTGAGTGGGTGCATGATAGAAATAACTAGTTATTAATAAAGTCACTTAAACAATAACAGGATTCTCTGTTTTAACACAAGCTGCTAGCCCAGTATTCAGCAGCTTACATATTCTTTCAGATAGAAAGGAGACACAGTGATAATGTCGATGAGTATCAATCATGTGGGCCTGCTTATTTCTGAAGAATCATTTTAGAATCTTGTTTTCTAAGCACAGGAAAGACCAATGAAAAGGAAGATTTTAATTTGCTCTTACATCCAGACTTCTATCAAGCAGTGCTTATATCAAACACCACCACTTGAAGTTTTGGAGATACCTAAAGTTATGCATTCTGTGCATTCATGTTAAGTCCTGATTACCTGCCCTGACTTTAAGTCCATTTCTATCTTCTACCCTCACTTCAGATTAATGGACACCCTTTCCTAAAATAAGTGCTCATCAAAGCCTTCCAATAATATAATTTTAAATCTTGGGAAATTTCATACATGCTTTTGTTATGGGCATTGTCATACACAGGTATTTTCTTCTGAGGCTCTTAATGTTTCTCAAAATAATGAAGAATGAGTGTTAATGGCTGTAGTTTCAGTAAAATTTTTAGAAAAGCAAACCGTGGTGTCCAAGTTATAAATACCAAAAGAAACACAGGACCTCCCCTAACTTCAGTGCCTTTGCTGTAATGGGAAAGCACAGTCCCCTGACATTCACTGTCCTCAGAAAAGTATGGCAATTTGAGCCAAAAAACAGTAATCAAAAGCCAGGCAGACCACCTGTCAGTGGCATCAGCATTGCTGAGTTGGGCTAACTGGACTACCTTTCACAAGTGTCTACTGTACTGAGTTGTCAGCAGCTGGCCAGTTCATCATTCTCTAATGCCTAATCCCAGCAGGTGGCTGTTTCACTTTCATTCGTGTAAAGCTCTGCTCCAATACACCATACAATTTAAATGGACTTTACTGTCACTACTGAAATGGTCTATTATGCATTGTGGCTCCCTGATGTGTCTAATTGTGTTACGTTGTCAGTTTTATGAAATCTATTGCAAAAAGCATGTTATTCTCCTGTCTTTTCTGTGATGTTGTGCTTTTCTTTCTTGTATTAAGTGTTTGCTAGTTTTCTATTAGATGTTTTCTACTTTAATTAGATGGTTGCAAGTCTGGCTTTAAGCTATGTAGGCTATAATCAAGCTGAAATGTTTGATTTTGACATTTTTTTCTGTCAAATATCTAGAATGTGCTTGAGTAGTTTTGGGAGAGTGCATGTAACTAAACTGTAGAAATACAATACGCTAATAGCTTCCAAATAGAAAAGACATACTCAAATGGTCAAGAATTTAAAATACTTTTTCCAGACTTTTCTCTTTTTTTGAAAATAATTATTCTCAAAGTAAATCTAATGTGAATTACATCAGTGGATACATAAGAGTCCACTTCACAAACATTTATTTGATCATGGTATCTACGAATATAAATTTCCAAAACTTAGAAAGGTATGCATTTATGCATTTTTTATCTTTGTCCACATACTTAAAAGGCCTAGTTATATCCAGTTATCACAGTTTTAGACATACTGTTTTCCTACCCTTTAAATTATTTAATCCTCTGATCACATTGAGAATATTTTCATAGACTTTCCTGGGTAGGTATTCTTTATATACTCTGACATATTTTTTCAGTGTAACATGCACAGCAAAATGTACGAGAATTCATACAAACTTCAACTCTCTTCTGGCTTTTTTTTGTTAATAACACCCTTCATACCAATGTGGAGAAAATGCCACTATAATCAGAAAATACACACAGATCTAAAAATGATGAGAAGTGACTACATATTAAAATCAACATAGGAACATTGCTACTTATAAAAAAGGTCTTTTATTTTTAAGGCAATACATTACAAGAAAAGAGAAACTCAAGTATTTTAAAGATATGTGGAAGGAATACCTGGAAGAAAATGGGGAGGAAAAAAGTTAATGGCATTTAAAATATGAAATGTATTTTACTGCCAGCACAAAGATTAGCTGTGACAGGGACATCTGAATACATCATGAAGAGCTGCGTATAAAGAGCTGTACATAGAGAATCATCAGAAATGCACGAGGACATCTTCTGTTGATCCAACAAAATGTATGAAGAATGCTTTAACATATCTTCCTCTGTAATGTCTCAGGATTGTCAATTCCTGATTTTTTTGTAACTTTCACAATAATCTATGTTTTTTTTAAAGTCTAGATTCCTTTTGTCAGATAATTGTTTATAAAAGAATATGAAGTGTCTTACTTTAAAAGTTTATCATCTTCAGGTTTGCTAAGAAAAGACAGTATGTGCCTAAATTCTGAGTTTAAAATCAAAATAGCAAAGAAACTTCATCTTCAAATTATTACTATGTAAAACTCATTTTAAAATCATGAATCTTTGGATTTTGAGTCATATTTTTTGAATGTTCAGAGATGGTAACATTTCTTCTATTGGTATATAAACCTACTAATTTACACATCCACACACACAATCTTTTGAAGAACATTCTCACAAAACACAGTATCTATGGAAATCTGATTTGCTTCAGAGAATAAACAACCTTCCCACATTATACAATGCAATTTAGGTTGCACTGAAACCCTCTTAAAAATCAGGAGCCATGCTATGTTCACAATTTCAACCTAAACCAGCCAATTTAGATGCACAGTCAAATACAGAGGAAAAAAAGGAGTTACATGTCATCTTTGACATGACTGCTCTTTCAGAATGAAAGTATTCATTTAAAAGACTTTGAAACAGCTTCTCAGTGGGACATCCCACATTTTTAAAATGTTCTGGAAGTCCAAAACATTCTGTAAGAGTTTGGTTTCTTCTACCTCTTCCCTCAACTGTCTGCATCTATATACTGTGTAGGCTCATTTTTAAATGGGTTGCTTTTCAGAATTCCTTAGAGAAGCAAGAAATACTGTGTTTCCACAGTATTTCCCAGAGGGATAAGAGAAGGCTTTGTGACTCCCCCCATAATATCACAGAGGATCTGCTGTACACACAGATTTAAATCATCTATCAGAAAAGGTGGGAACAGTCACACAGAATCCATACTCAGTTAACACAAACCATCCATCTATTAGTTCTGACTCCAAGCAAAGGAGTGCAACAGTGAAACCACTCTTCTGGCTGGCAGGCAGTGAACGTCATGAAAAAGGTAATGCAGGCATTATGCCTTCTTTCCTTCTGGAGTTCTCAGTTGCATGCAGGAAACCCCGAGAACATGGCCTAGCAACAGAGTTGCAACAGGATTATAATGCCAGGAAGATTGTAAAAGAGCCATAAGGTATCTGAAAGCTGGGAGAGACGTGTCTTTTGCACATTCATGCCTTCGTCTCTCTTCTCTGAGGGAAATCACATTTCCATAACAGATGTAGCTGAAACCGAGGTCCTAATGTTCTAGGAGTTGGATGGCCAGAGGATTTCCAGAGGGCTTTCAGGTCTGGTCCACATTATAGAGTTCAACTTCCATACAAAGCACAGAGTCACCCAACATCTCCTAAGTGCTATCTCAGAGAAAAAGAACCTTGCAATTAGTCTTTGTATTTTCATTAATTACTGGGTTTTTTTCTGCCAGCAAGGCTGGCCTCTTGAAAGCAGATCCATGATCTACGGGAGATCAACTTCAGCTACAGAGATTAGAAATCCATTTCTATTTTGCACGGCAGAGAACCAGATCTGAAGGGACAGGAAACACTGCACATTACAGTGAGATGTCATTGTTGCAATATGTAAAATTTGGTTAAACATCAGTTCCCCCTACCTTTGGGAAAGGTGTGGATGAACGTACTGAGATGGAGGCATGGAGAAGAATGGATGGTGCAGTGAAATAGCTCAACATGAAGTATTAGGGAAGAATCTGACCTACCAGAAACAGAGGACAGCAGATATATTTGGGGGTTTTCCTATGATGAAGTTTGCAACATGTTCACCCATTACAAGGGCAACTTCCACATGGGGTTAAAATCATCAACAGAAAGACAGTCCAAAATGTTCATGATTAGCTGAAACTTGAAGCCATTAAAAAATTCTTTAATCTGAAAGGATCTGTCTGTCTTTGAATTTAAGTCGACTAGACCATTACAACCCTCAACTACACTAGCACTAGTATGTTGTTTACTGAATATTCCTGTGTTAATGACTGGTTATTCTAAAACATAATTGAAATACATTTAGCAGCCTTACAGTATCAAGCAGGAACCTTGCCTTTCTCACACAGCACTGTCCCCAAATTCCAGAATAATCTGTCAGGATCATCTCACAGAGACTTTTTCCTTTTTAAAATCCTCTCAGTTTTTTGGACAGATCAGTACAGTTTGACAAAGAGGTACCAAATTCTCTTCAAAAAGCATTTGAAAAGAACTATACACATGAATGTTTTTCACAAAGTACCATTACAGGTATCATTAAAGTGTTTGCAGAGATACTATAGAGACAATTCAATTTTACAGAAAGGCTAATTCTATCTCTGACAAATTCATTTGAATCTAAATATTTTTTATTGCCTGCCATACTCATTGTGCCAGTGATTCCTAAATACTTAGCCATATGTGATTTAAAATTATGCCCATCATTGATTTTCCCTTTTCTCCTTTTGCACAAAAAATAAAAATCAACAGAAACTAATGACGTTTTTCAATCTTCATAGAGAAATCAGAGAAAGAGGGATCTACAGATGTTACTGACAGTTACCATGGTTATAAAATGTGTTTTCTTTCATCAAGCTTGTCATATGTTTTTTAGTGTAAGAAAACAAGAGATAATTTTACTATATCTATGAAGTCCACAGCTTCATAAAAGAAGAAAGACAATATATAATTAATAGTTTGTATTACACTTAGGACAGTAAAAAATCTATTATATTCAAAGAATTTCACTACATAGTCCAAATATTTAATATTCAGTATGATCATCCATCAAAAGATCTATGTTGGATTAAAATAAAATATCATTAATATAGATAGCAGATGAAGTTCTAAAGATTAAGTACAGGAAGAGAGGAAAATAAAACAAAGCAAAAGCAGTGCAGCAAGAAACAATCGTACAAACCATCTCCAGCCAATAAACTGTCACCTTCTTTATCAAACTCTGTCTGAGAAGCTGAGGAATTACCTTCAGGAATAGCTTTGTATCATCATCATTTATCAGATAAATATCTATTTTTGTTCCAGAAAATACACTGCATAATAACCAAACGGGATTCAAGAAAGATCAGAATTAAAAAATACCTATGTAACCCATATTATATTAAGAAACACAAAACTCCATTTAAAAATAAAATAGAATAAAATAAAATAAAAAAAAGAGATATTTTCTCCTAGCAAGTTCCAGAAAGAATGTAATAACTTTAATCAACTGATGCGAACGCTCTGTGCTGATCTCTGTTGCCCTTTAGTATTATACCATGAGGCTGATGTGAGAAATATTTTGTGTATCAAAAATATTTTTTTCAGCTCTCAGTGGCAGACTAAATACTATGTCAAAGAAAGTCACAAGTTTATATAGTATTGCCTCTATTCAATCTAATCCCTTCACATAGACTTCAAATTCCCACTGAAATCTCAAGTGTCTGCTTTCAGCACTGTTTGCCAGAATCTTTGTTCTCCACTAAAGTGTTTCCTTTCATTAAGTCATATTATAGACTCATCATTTCCACCTTTCTCTGCTGAGCATCTATCAGCATCCACACTTCACTTTTACTCCAATGCCTCTACTTGCCTTTCAACTTTCATTATACTCATTAGAAGCACATCCATATTTTTGCTTTCATCTTTTCCTTTAAGGAGCTGAAGGATGACAAAACAGTTTTCAAAGGGAGTTGGGTCAGGAGCATAAGACATTTCTGATGAGATTTTTCTACCATGCAAAACAGAGCAAAGCAGGAAACAAGAGGAAACAAATTAGACCTGTATGAAATTAATATCTTTTTCCTTTCACAAGCAGTTTTCTGAGAAAACACAACTTTTTATGGAGCCTGTGAACAGTTTGAGAAATATTTTGAAAAAAGGAAGTACAGTAACTGCATGGTTCCGGTGATATTTGTATTGGTCGTAAACTTCTAGGACAGAAACTGTATATTCCTACATACCTCATTTAGCCTATTGGATAGTTCTTATTTTCACAAACGTGTCTTGAGAAGATCTTACTAAAACTGAGTAGCTTATTCTTGCTACAAACAAGGGTAATAAGTTTGTTGCTATGTTAAAACATGTTTGTAAAACTTGTCAATTTCTATCTCTGGCTATAATGAAAATGAAAGAAGAAAACAAATCCTGTAAACACTGACTGCATGAAGCAAAAAATGCCCTTTTTCACGAGTCCTGTATAAACATGTTTTGTCAACTGTTTCACCAATTACAGCAGAGCTGTAAATCTACCAGCATGTGCTAGCTTCAAGAATCTCTTAATTTTGCTCACAGCATCCAAGTGTGGAGCCAGTGACAATTCTTTTTTTCACATCACTCCTTATCTCAAGTAACATCTTTCCTGCTCACAAAGTTAAGGAATTAATCTGCCTTTTTCAAAGAAAGAAATCTGTTTTATAAATATTAAAAATGAAATGTTGGAAGTTCTTTAAAATAGAAAATCAGTTAATTAAATCAAAAGCTAATAGAAAAATACATGCACAGGAAAGTTTCCAAAGACAGATCTTCATATGGAGCTGAGGTATGTAAAGTTATGTAAATGGGGTCTCCCAAATCAGACTTGACTACTGCAAGACCTGTCCCAGAACGTTTAAGGCATCTGCACTGCTAGGCCAAAGGTTGAGAAGCAGGTTTAGGGGCTTCAGATGTGGATTTCTGGATTTATATTTTATCTGGGTTCCATTTTAGATACCTTCAGCCTCTGGGCTTTTTTCTGTGTCTGACCCAAAATAGAAAATAGTTCAGCACTCCATTAGCTGCATTGTAGATGCTTCTTCATTTTGAAATGTCTATGAGTATCTTAAGTCATAAACCTTTACTCAAGATACCACAAGTATTATATAAGAGAAACTTCAGATAGTCTCCAGTTCAAAGAGATTGTATTCAATATTCAGTATGATATGAGAAAAAAATAAATTAAATATAGGGTGTAATAAGCAGAGCATATTTGTTGCATGTTTTACACGCATAGGTAGTTCTCTAGAAGACAATGGATCTGATTCCTTAGCTCACTTAAAGACAATGGTCTTTGAATTTTAATTATAACATGGGTATTTATGGTATTTCCCCTAATTCTCCATCTATTCCAGGGTTAGGGTTTTGATTATCTATGTGAAAATTGCTATACATCTGTGTCTTCAGTCATTTTTATGATAGCTATTGTCAAATATACAACAGCTATTAGATAATACACAGAAAAAAGAAATGAGAGTATCGCCAGAATAGATTTTCAAAAAGTTAGATAAGAAGGGGGAGAAAAAGTAATAGTATCTATAAATAGGCTCCATAAGAATGAAAAAACAGGCTTCCTAGGGTCGTAACAATGGTCCATCTAGTCTAATATCCTGCCTCTGACTGTGGCCAGGAAAGATGCTTATGGGAAAACTATAAGAAAATGGAGCAAGAGTAAGGTGATACTTGTCTCCCATAAATCATCCAAAATGCCAGTACCCTGATGTTTAGGAGTTTCCTAAGCAAAAGGTTGGATCTTCAACGTGGATTTAATATCTTCTGCACTTTTCTCTAAGAATTTTTAACTTTATTTCTGGAAAGCAGAATATCCTATGAAAATATAATCTATGGTTTAATTTTAAACTGTATGAAATCCTTTTACTTAATCATGTTTTTCCTGATTTTGTGTGTCTGTATCATACCTCACTTCAGTCAATCATTGCCTACTCTGAACATTTAGGACCATCCTTTGTTACCCTTTCTTGACATCTTTGCTGAGAAGAAAGAATCAGGACTGTAAGCAGCATTCAAGAGAGAGGTGTACTGTAGAACTATTCAGTGTCACAATTTGATTTTCCATTATACTGTTTATTCCCTTTTCATAATTTCAAATTTTATTTTTGATCTGCACTTGACCATCAGATGTGTAAAAAGGACTGTAAAAAGGCCTCTTTCCTGGGTGTTTATACCTAATTTAGTACCTATTTGCAAACTCAGAGTTGATTTTTCCCTTTGTGTGCAGTATTTTGCATTTATTGACATTGAATTTCATCTATCTTCTTATTGGTTACTCCATACTGTGAAATCTTCCTGCAGGTTCGGTCCGTTTCAGTTTTGATCAAACTGAAGAGCTGTATAACAGCATCAAATTTAAGGATCTTGCTGTTCACCCCCTATGCTAAATTATATAAGAGTATTTAAGCAACATGGATTCAAGAACCAAGCCTTGTGAAATAACTACATTACCTTCTCTATTTTAGTAAATGACCATTGAAATCTACTTTTTGTTTTCCACCCTTTAACCTATTATTGGTCATGAAATTCCATCTTAATCATTGACAACATTGTTTCTTTAAGAACCAATGGTGAAGGATCTAGTTGATAGCTTCTTGAAAATCCATGTAGGATGTTTCAAGCAGGCAACATGTACATGCTCAGTGACACTTAAAAAACAATAATACATCTACTGCATTTGTGAATCACAAACTTCCTTCTACAAATGTACTGTTTACTCATAGTCTCATATTATCTTTTATAGTAAGTATATTAATGTGTCCATGAATTATATTATTTAACATATTTCCTTTAACATTTGCCTGAAATAGCAGTCAGACATAAAAATCTTTAATTTCCCAGATGCACTTAGTGTCCTTCATTACATGTCATTCATAGTCATTACATTAATTCATTCATCTGATATTAAAGCCAATGCAAGCAGTAAGCTATCCACTACAAACAAGATCAGCAATCTTATCTTTTATTTCCTTTAAAACTCTTGGGCAAAAGTAATTTCATCCTCACAATACCTAGCTATTAATTTGTTCTAAAACCTTTTATACTGACACTTTTGGGATTGTTCCTTAGACTTGACACCCATAAAGAAAAAAACTTCTGTAATGGCTATCACTGTTAATACCAATGCAGAGAATTCATTTAACTTTCTTGCAGTGGCCTTATCTTCTGACATTATTCCTTTTACACATCAACGTTCACATATGCTTATGTTGCTGTCAGCAAATTGCTCCACAAAATTTTTTTTTGACCTGTCTTACTGTGTACTTAATTTTAACTTGCCAAAGTCTAGACTACCTTCTTTCATCTTTTGGACACAGCTTCTGCTTTTCGTTTTTGAAGATTTCCTCACCCTTCTTGTCAAAATAGAACCATTGGCAGCCAGGAATGCAAGAGGCATATGACCAGAAACCAAATAGACAGGAGGGGTTTGAATATAGCTCAGCAGAAATGGGAGAAACTGAGCTTCAGATCTTTTCTGCTAGGACTGCTCTGCTTTTCTTTTCTGACGATCTAGTGTAAAATGCATACACTCTGCCAGAAGCAGGATCTGGGATCCGAGTCTGTCCTCATCCAGGTGAGGGCTGGGCTTTCTTCTAACCTTCTGTTCTTCTACATGGCCTAGTGGCTTAGCAAGGTGACCATCACCTTTTCATTTCAGAAATGCCCAGGGCCATTATCAGTGCTTTCTGGCAGAGAGACTTAACAGAGAGAGAGGAAGAGAGAGACAGAATGAGACTTAACTTCTCTTAAGACCTAAAATTAAGATCTCGCATTTCTGGGTGTACTGGTTTTGACTGGGACAATATTCTTCATACAAGCTTTTATGATGCTGTGTTTTGGATTTGTGACCAAAACAGTGTTGACAACACACCAATGTTTTAGCTATTGCTGAGCAGTGATTATACAGAGTCAAGGCCTCCTCTGTTTCTCACCCCACCCCACCAACGAGTAGGCTGGGTGTACACAAGAAGTTAGGAGGGGACACAGCCGGGACAGCTGACCCCAACTGACCAAAGGGATATTCCATACCATATGATGTCATGTTCAGCATACAAAGGTGGGGGAAGAAGTAAGGGAGGGGCACATTCAGAGTTATAGTGTTTTGTCTTCCCAAATAACCATTACGCGTGATGGAGTCCTGCTTTCCTGGAGATGGCTGAACACCTGCCTGCCGATGGGAAGTGGTGAATGAATTCATTATTTTACTTTTCTTGCATGCACAGCTTTTGCTTTAGCTATTAAATTGTCTTTATCTCAACCCATAAGTTTTCTTACTTTTGCCCTTCCAATTCTCTTCCCCACCCCACTGGGGCAGAGTGAGCAAGCAGCCAGTGGGGCCGACCTGTCTGCTGGGGTTAAATCACAACATGGGACAAAAATTCTGTCAGACTAGTAAGCACAGGGCAGGCCTCAATTTTAATACAGATATAAAGTTGGAGACAAGGGTCATTCATACATGTGGAAACTTAATTTATTCTCCATTTAAGCTTTCTAGGAGGGATTTAAGAAATTGGTTGTGTAGACAGCTGACCCCAACTGACCAAAGGGATATTCCATACCATATGATGTCATGTTCAGCATACAAAGGTGGGGGAAGAAGTAAGGGAGGGGCACATTCAGAGTTATAGTGTTTTGTCTTCCCAAATAACCATTACGCGTGATGGAGTCCTGCTTTCCTGGAGATGGCTGAACACCTGCCTGCCGATGGGAAGTGGTGAATGAATTCATTATTTTACTTTTCTTGCATGCACAGCTTTTGCTTTAGCTATTAAATTGTCTTTATCTCAACCCATAAGTTTTCTTACTTTTGCCCTTCCAATTCTCTTCCCCACCCCACTGGGGCAGAGTGAGCAAGCAGCCAGTGGGGCCGACCTGTCTGCTGGGGTTAAATCACAACATGGGACAAAAATTCTGTCAGACTAGTAAGCACAGGGCAGGCCTCAATTTTAATACAGATATAAAGTTGGAGACAAGGGTCATTCATACATGTGGAAACTTAATTTATTCTCCATTTAAGCTTTCTAGGAGGGATTTAAGAAATTGGTTGTGTAGTGATAACGAAAATAAGTGTTTATAATCACTGAATAGGTACAATGGCTGTGTCTATGCCAATTAAAAAATACCTAGTGCTTGGGCACTGACACGGATAATCCACACAGTAAACTTTTCACTTAAGCTTTTACCAATTTTTATTTTTGCCTGTTTTGTTTATTACTTTATATATTGCTTATACTTTTTACAGACAATTGTTGTTACTTAGTCCTGTACTACTAATTTTTGCATCGTGGAAGTTACATACCTTCTGCTTTTTTAACATCTAATCTTTCATTTTTCATTTCATGTGCAAAGTGTAACAGCACAACTAAATGCTTTAGATATTAGACCATCTTTGCATAAAAGACCATTACTTATTTATTGCTAGTGAAGGAGCAATAAAGGCATAGAACTCCATGTCTCTGTAATGAAAGGAAAGATCCATGTGAATGCTGTCTGGCATGAGTGTATCAGAGAGCCACTCCTTGTGTGGATTTAAGAAAAAAATTGATTGGAGAAATGATACAAATGAAAGAGTGAAAACCCCAGTAAAGGCCTTGTAGCTATTTAATTAATCAAAATCTTTGTTATCTCCTTGGCACAACTAAAGGGAACCTAGCTTCCAAGTTCCTGTCCCTAGAAATCAATGTTGTAAGAGCAGAAAGTTACCAGACCCATAACTATGGGCATCATTTTAGTCCTACTCTGTGCTGCTATGCAGGTGACTGACAGATTATCAGAATATATCTTCACTGCCACTGGCTGGAGACCCTTGGCAAAACAGTCTGCACAGGAGCTGAGAAATACAGACTGAATGTTTTTCAACAGTAAGAATATTTTTATTTTCTGTTTTATAACTTGACTTGATGTGCTTTGCACTCTTACATTTGGATAGATTGCCATAGTTTTTATTTATCTCATAACATTGTGTGGCTATAAGCATGATTTTGAAGTAAAGTTGAGTTATATTGGGCAAATTGTCTCCTTTGGGAGCTGTGAATATGCTATACAGTGGATTCATTTAAGGTGCTGTCAACCCAGGAGAAGACAGTGACATCTCTAGAACTAAAGGCTGTAGTTTACTTTCCCATGGCAAGCAGTGTCAGTGAAGTGAAATGGCCTCAGTTCACCTTCCATTCATGACTCTAATTCTTAGCTAATCTTTTTGATGCATATCTTTTTTCTATACATTTTAAAAATACAACAACAAACTATGCAAAGGTCTGTCTTGGTTTTTTAATCTGCCACTTTCCAGAAAGCTAAATGCTGAAATTAATATACAGTCAAATCCTGCAGTAAACTCTAATGTGCCTATATTGGTGTTTCAGTTTGGATCAAGAATATTTTTTAAACAAATCTCTCCATTGCCCCCACTAATCACACTTTGCTTCACATCATGGAGCAGTCTCAGCACACGCAAACCAGGCTTCTTTCACATTGAAGCTAAACTGAGGCTTCAACGGACTTCCAGGTGCAAATGAGCCTTCAAATATTCATGGACCAGGCAGGTCTGAGGTAAAAACCTTGTGTAATGTGTATTGAATAGGCATCAGGTCCTGATTAATGTATTGGTATTAATATGCCCTTTAGCAGCAAAACACCTCTTCCTGACAAAACAAGTCAAAAAGCTTAATCATGATGGATTCAGAAACATTGAAAAGATTAAATAAAGTTTTATTACATAATAACTCTATTAAAATTCATATATATATAATAAAGTTATTATGATATAACATAGCTGATAAAAGTATATATAAACACACAGCAAGGTTAGATCAACATTTTTGCCTATGGCTGCTTATGGCTTAATGTTGTATAAGTCTGCATCCCTCCTGATATCCAAATATGAAAAGAAAAACGTAAAATCCCTACATTCAAAATAACATGCTAGTACCTTGTCCTGATATATGTACTATCATGCCAAAGAAAATGGTTTTATTTGTTCTAATTTACATTTTAAAATATATACTAAAAACAACTGAATGTAATATATAATATTATGTTCCAGGCCTTGAAATATCAACCAAAAAATATAACTTGCATTCTAAAAAAAGCATGTAACTAACTTGCTTTTCTTTTTACTATAATTGTCAGTGCTCTTTTACTATCCACATCTTTGACTTTTTAATAAGCATAATTTTATTGCTGCTTGCCATTAAAATAGCTTAGATAGATATTCTAAACTTTCCTTCTCAGAATGCTGTAAGTTATTTAGCCAATAAAGCACATTTATCTATGCTGAGAACAACAGACTAAACTTTTTGGTGGTGTTATAAGGAATTCTTATTTTCCAATACAAGCTACTTCCCTAAAATTATTTCAGAAAGTAAATGTTTTTAATATTTATCTTTCAAACCATGCAGTTTTTTAAACAGCTTTGTTCTTCTGCAATTAGTAGACACTCTGTCCAAACTGCATGCTATTTGGTAGCCTGGTACAACAACTACGCAATTATTCAGAACTCAGAAACACCTTGGCTTCACTAATATCATCTTATTACATAAAATAATACTTCCTGCAAATATTTCATACAGTCTATCAATCAATCTAACTTACTTTTATAAAATGTCCTTCATGGAAATAACCTAAGCACAGTGCAAATTTAATATAAAACCAGGTGCAATAAATATTTAAAGGATAAATCAAGAACAGTGTTAACTTTGCCTTACAACTGGACGGTAATTTTGATGTTTTCATGTACACCTAGACAACAGGAAGGGAACATGGAAGCAATTTATCAGATTATAATTTAAATTTTCTAAATTCTTGTTTTAGACCTGACCAGAAAGAAAACAGCCTAAATTTAACCCTGAATTCTTTAGCAGCAGACACAGTAAAAACATAGTTAGTGCTGTATAATCAAGACTTCTAAAGAAAGTTCAGTAACACCAAGGTCATAGACACTATTTGAGGGAGTTAAAAGAGCTGCCACTTGCAGATACCAGCATGGATTATACCTGAGATATCCATGCTGAAGAACAAATTAATAGCAACTCAGTTTTATCTCTCCTAAGTTCAAGAAGTTTTGAATACATGCATGCTTGATTAGCACAAGCAATTACACAAATCATCAAGCAGCTTCCTAGGACTGCAAAGACTGGAACAAATGTTCCAGTGTGCTATCAGCACACATATGACGCACCAAGCCACGACAATGAATAGAATTATTCTCTGGAAATAAGCAAATATAAAGTAGAAGAGAATCCCAAAGAGGTGGTGAGAGGCAGAGGGGAAGAATAGGAACTCTGAAATTAAAAAAATAATAGAGGTTCATTGAAACATTCATTCCTTAAAGCAACAAGCTGAATTTGCCAGAAGGAAAATCTAAACGAGGCCAAGTTAATAAAATTAAAAATAAAATTGTGGTCTGTAGTATGATAAAGAGAAGGAAAACGGGTTTTTGTCAAAAAAAAAAATGTTTACCCCAAAAGTAAACATATACTTTCATTGCAGATCCAGAAAAATACTGGGTTGATGAACTTCTTGAACACCACAGTTAAAAAAGGTCAAATGATTAAAATATTAAAACAGATACTGTGCTGCACAAATCTTCGTTACTTTTTAAACTATCTTTGTTCATTTAAAGGCTTGAAGAATGAAGAAATTAGTTCCTCTGGATAGGTATTAAGAACTTTAGTGCTGAAACTCTATGGCCTTCACTATGGAGGTCAGACTAGTCAATAGTGATTGCCTCCATTGGCTTTGAATCCTGTGAAGTAAAACTAAGATAGATGCGTTAGGTAAAAAATACAACTAATTAATAGACAATACATTTATTTCCTTGATCAGAATATTCTAACTGCTGTAATGTATAATTTCCTAAGCGTCTGGCTCCTGTCATATCTGGCTGTCATATTTTACAGTCCAGTTTTAGAAGTAATAAGGAGGGTTGTTAGGAAGTACTAATAGGATTTGGATCTTGTTCAGACCTCTCAAGCAGTGAGGATCAATTCCGGACTTCCTAAAAATTATTTCCTTTCAGAAATGGGAGAAGAGTGGCAGCAGTTAGCAGAGCTGCTCAGGACTGGTATCTATAAAACCTACATCTAAGGCTACTGTTAACATAACTCAGCTGAGTGATGCCTTAGCCTGAAAACCAGATGTGATGCTGACTGCATCATCTTGTGTGGGACTAGCTATAGACACTGCCTCACCTTACCTACTTTACATGATTAATTTCTTAGATCCATAAGAAACTTATATTACATTATGTGGTGATAAGCTCAGGGCTTGTTCTTGCAATGATACTCTACATTTAAACTGAAATCACTGAAGAGAAATGGTCAAAGTTTTGGCCACATCCAAAGAAGAGCAACGAAGGTGGTGAAGGGTCTAGAGCACCAAGTCTTATGAAGAGCCTCTGAGTGAACTGGAGTTGTTTAGCCTGGAGAAAAGGAGGCTGAGGGGAGACCTTATCGCCCTCTACAACTACCTGAAAGGAGGTTGTAGTGAAGTGGGGTTTGGTCTCTTCTCCAAAGTAACAAGTGATAGGACAAGAGGCAATAGCTTCAAGTTGTGCCAGGTGAGGTTTAGATTGAATATTAGGAAAAATGTCTTCACCCAAAGGGTTGTCAAGCATGGGAACAGGCTGCCCAGGGAAGCAGTTGAGTCACCATCCCTGGAGGCGTTTAAAAGGTGTGTAGATGTGGTGCTTGGGGACATGGTTTAGTGGTAGACTTGGCAATGTTAGCTTAACGGTTGGATTCAATGATTTTAAGGGTCTTTTCCAAGCTAAATGATTCTATGATTCTATTAATCTGTGAAGTTTTCTCTCTCCCTACAGCCCTCCATATAAACAGAAAACTCAATTTGATGCTTGTGAAGGGTTTACTTTTCTTCTAAGTTAGCAACCACATCTCACTTGTTTCCCGCAGTGTTAAGATCTTTTTAATCACAGAACCAGTCACAGATGTGTTTTCTAAAATTCAAGCTATTCAAGAAACAACTAAAATATACAAACAGGAAATCTTATGCATTGTATTTTTCATGATATGCACCACAGTCTTAAGGCACATATGCATACAAAATCTGTAAATGTTCTGAAAATTATAATTAAAATATCAACATATTAAAGCACTGGAAATATTAGCTTCATGTGCACTGTCTCTAAAATAGGACAGAATTTTACATGACTGATGTAGCAATATCAAAGCTGAATAATTCTTAGATAGTGCTGACAGACAAATATTAAAAAATAAAATTTTCTTAGAAGAAGGTTATCTTCTCCTATTTGCATTCTGATTAGAAATCTAATGTCTTCGTTAAAGCCACCGAGGCGAAGGGCTCCGGAGCAGAGCACCGCGACAGAGGACCTTCCCAAGAGCGGCAAAACCGCTGAGGCAAAAGCCCGGGGGGGTTGGGGCGGGGAGAGAGA
>NW_009612560.1:23406-23714 GCF_000690535.1 Cariama cristata
CCCCCCCCGGGCGGGAGGTGTCGAGCCCGTGACGAGCGGCAGCTCTGACTCACGTGGGCGGGGCCAAGAGTGACGACAGCCAAACCCCGGCACGTAGGTCAGTAACCCTTAGGGAGCGCGAGTGACCAGGAGTGCAGCGTGGCAGTGTGTGCAGGCCGGGTGCTGGACCTCTGGCAGCTCAAGAGGTAAACCCTCACCGGTGGTCATGGAGGCCTAACGATGGTTTCCACTTGTCCAAAAGCTGTTGCCAGGAGGAATGTGGTCACCCAGACGAAAGCTGTTGCGTGTTCACCCAGATGGAGCTCCCC
>NW_009612561.1:0-10919 GCF_000690535.1 Cariama cristata
GGCGTCCCTGCGCGCTGGGCCCCGGCCGCGGTGTGTGGGGCTGCCCCGCCGGCCTGCCCTCTCCTCCTCGGGGCATCCCCATCTCAGGGGCTTACTAAGCGTTTTCTGTCGATGTACAACTTGAAATCAGCCCCGAACGGGTATGCGTGGACTTACTTAGGTCTTCTTAACAAACCACCTGTAAAACTGGGTGTTTCCGTGTTATCGGGCATCCTTTTTTAAAACATTAAAGGATTTGTTTTATCAACGAAGGGAGAGCAAAAACAATAAAAGCCAACTTAAAGTGTATTTGTCTCCATGTGGAGTTCCTGTGTGGCTGAAATTGCAGTCTTTTCCTCAGAAGGACCTCCTGTCTCTGCGGAGCTGAGTCTTATGAAGCTTGTAAGAACTTTCTTAAGTTCCTGTAACTGAAAAAACAGTATTTTTATCCGTTTTGCTGTATACGTCTTTTATTTTCTGTTCCACAGTATTTCTGAGCCAAGTGGAAAAAGTCCTGTGAGGAGCATTGGTGATAGAAAGGCTGGATGATCCCCACCATTTTAAGTCACACAAGAAAATGCTGAAGCGTTCAACATACTAGCTAGTTCTTTGCTTATATTGTGAAAAATAATTTTGACCTTTTAGTCCCAACTTAAGCAAATGAATGAACAAGGAAGAACCTCCTCTCCTCTGATGCATAGGGATGTTGTATTTCACCTTCAGAACGTGCTGGAACCAAGTCTGTACCAGAAGCAGTTTTTGAAGGACACACATGTACTGAAAAATTGACTGAATGGAAGGTTAAGGTAACTGTAATAATGTATCCACCAAATGTGAGCACAGCTTATCACTAATAGAGAGTAAATGCTGAAAGAACTCTCATCTTCTTTCCCCCCTCTCCTTACCACCTCCTTGCTGTCACCAAAGCACTGTTACAACTCAGGAAACTGCAGTAGGAAAACCTGCTACAGTTTCTCCATGACTTCTGGAAACACCTGTCTTCCTCTGGAAGTTGGGAATCTCTCAGATCACGAGCAAAAGCAACCGCTTAAGCAGACTTCCAAAATCCACTAATATTTTTGTAAAGTAACTGTAAAACTAAGCATTTTCTCTTTTATATTCAGTATGGGAAGTAAAATACATGTTTCTTTTTGCTTTCAGGTACTGATGTTGTACTAGTCTTGTTCCTCTACTTTGAGTCAGGATGTCAAAGAAATCAGAGGCTCCGCTTTCCTTGTCTGACTGCCTCTGCCAAATTTGCATGGAGATCTTGGTGGAGCCCGTGACGCTGCCATGCAACCATACCCTCTGTAATTCTTGTTTCCAGCTGACCGTTGAAAAGGCCAGTCTTTGTTGCCCTTTTTGTCGGCGGCGTGTCTCTTCTTGGGCGCGATATAATGCCCGCCGAAATACTCTTATCAACTGGGAACTCTGGGAAAAGATTCAGAAGAATTACCCGAAGGAGTGTGAGTGCAGGATTAACGGACAGGATTTGGAAGAGGAAAGTAAGTAAAATGTCACTTGTCCTGGGATGTCTCTGCTTTACCAAAGTAATTACTGTTGGTGGACTTTGGATGTTGTGAAATAAGAAACTGTGCGTATACAGGCTGTGTTACTGCTAGAAAATGCAGTGTCGGAGCTCTCCTGTGAAAGGGGCTTGCAGGGCAGAGGGGTGGCCCTCCGTGCCTTTTTTGTTTGTAGTACAGAGGGTCAGTTATTTGGTCTGATCATTTAAGAGGATATTTGTGCATGCACTTTGCATAAAGCGTTGGTGTATGGCTTCCTAGCCTTACAAAGGCGGTAATTCATTACTGATACAACTTCATCTGTAAAATCTGTGAGTGGAGTATCCACGCGTGTGTGTGTGTGTGTTGTTTATCACTGTCAAGTAAGTGAAGTGGTTAAAAGTTTTTCAGCTTTTAGATGCTGTTAATTAGTTGGGTTACAAATTCTGGGGTTTCAGTCTATGCAAGAGTCTCTGAGTCTAAAATTGTGGTGTCACAGAAAAGGAAGTGAAATCTGATTAACTTTTTGAAGGAGGATTTTGGGGTTTATTATGTTGTAAGCTCCCTTGAGGGAGGCTAATTGGTAGGTAGGCTCTATGACATGTTGTTCCACTTGCGATATTAGGAAGTCTTTTTGATCGCAAAAAGTGAAAGATGTAAGTTATGGTCAGCATACGTATTTACTTTGTACAGAGTGCTTGGAAAACATTGACTGATCTCGCTACTCTGTAACACAGTGCTTTCTTACTTTGTTCCTTTGTAATAAAGTGCTTTTTTTTTTTTTTTCCCCCACAGCACTTAAGTAAAATCATTCCTGTGACAGGGTATGGAAGTCATCTTTTGTTGTTGACTCTCGTGATCTTGCTTTGTTCCTCACCTTTTCTTTTTTTTTTTTCCCCTCCTCTCCCCCCTCCTTCTTCTCAATTAGTCTGTGTCCCCCATCCGCAACACCAGCTGAGCAAGCCTGGGGAACTGAGGCAGGAATATGAAGCAGAGGTTAGCAAGGTAAATCTAAAAATATATTTAAAAGGCCTAAATGCTTTGTATCTAGTTATTTTATTTGTTCCCACAAGCAGTTCTTTCAGAGTTAGGGTGTCACCTTTCACTATCTGCATCCATGCCCACACATAGCAGAATGCCTTTTATAGGTCCTCAGATGCACATAAAGTATTTCAGACTAGCAAATGTAAAAATTTGGAACTCTTTGGGCTTTGGTTTTGTACTAGCCTTCTTGATTTTCGTCCTTAAGTACCAGACCACAATTAGCTGAGCTTCAGTTATGACCATATGGCATTTTCTTTCTTATTTGCTCACTCCCTGTGTTACCTGTGTTCATTTGAAACTCAGAAAAGATTTTTAAAAAATCTTAGTGTTTACCTGTTTAAGGATCCTTCTTCTTCCTATTCAGACACGGTAGTAGTAAGAATGATAGTTGGAAATAGTATTGGAATGCTCCTTTCCCTGACAGCCCTGTTGCTAGTTGTTACAAGAGCAGGGAGAGTATGTGAAGCAGAGGACTGTGGGATTCTCTTTCATGGCAGTTAGGGGATAAGATTGATTGGTAGCAATAGGATCGATGGTTAATAGAGATGGTGCCCAAAAGCAGTGAAATAAATAATGGTGTCTGCTGCCAATCAGAAGACACCAACACATGTTTTGAAAGAAACTCAGACTTAACATAGCTTGTGGAGTATTACAGCTTGAGGAGTATTAGAGCTTGGCACTCTTCTCCAAAGCAAATTTCCGAATTCCGTTACCCAGTTAAGAAAGCTTTATTCGTTCTTGAAGTACTTTGCTGTCCTTTTGGAGTTACTGATAACTGATTTATCAAGAGTGGAGGTCTGCCGTAAGGAAGGCAGACTTAAAATTCTTGGTCTGCCGCTTTGGGTTTTGCATATTTCAAGAGAGCAGGAGGACTCTTTTAGAAGAGAGATGTGTTGCCTTTTTGGCATCTTGCACTAATATTGGGATTACTATGACAGATGGAGCAAGCACTGTGGATTTAGCTGGCATCCAGCCTTGTAAAGAATCTTAATTTGAGTTGCTGTGTAGATCTGTGTATTTGGAGATCTTAGTTTTTGTTACAAACCTCTTGAAAAGGTGAGTAATGGAATCTAACCTTGCAGGCAAGCAAGGTTAATGGCATAGTCTTACAGAAACCAAAAGGTAGGTCACTGTTGTCAAACTGAAGACTCTACACACAGTATCGGTTTGATTCTTACATCTTTGGAGACTTAGTGTAATTAAATACTGGCTTTGAAGTGCGAGGAGTGTCTTTGTGAATAGCAAATCATTCATGTTTAAGAAGTGTCAGCTGAGATGTTCTGGCATAAAGTGTGGTCCTACAGTAGTAACCAGACACATTTAAAAAAAAAAAATAATCTTTGTTAGGTGGAGGCAGAAAGGCGAGCGCACGAACAGGAGGAGAACAAGGCAAGTGAGGAATACATTCAACAGCTTCTAGCAGAAGAGGAGGAGGAACACAGACTGGCAGAAGAGAGACGGAGGGAGATGGAGAAGCAGCTGAAGCAAGATGAAGAGTTGGCCTGGCAGCTGAGTAACAGTCTGGTGAGTTAGGATCAAGGAGGACGGTAGAAAACGTTGATATAGCGCAAACAACTTAGACTTTTCAGAGCAAAAGTTAAAATTTTGCTTAATTTATTTTAATTGTAGCTGGAAGCTGTTGTCAGCCCCCAGTATTTTAGATCCTTGATTGACCATTAACTTTTGAAGAACCAGTGGGAGAGTGAAATACCCCAAACATTTCTACCTGGGTAATAGGCACTTGAAACAGGATATTTTCTTTGTGAAACATTTTTAAACATCGGTTTTCTTCTGAATACTTCCTTTTCCTCATGATTTTAAAAATACTTCTTTGGAAGAAGTCAATGTCTATAGGCTGTATTGAGGAAAAAAAAAGGACTGTTGATGAAAGTTTCCCTATGTTTTGGGGTTTTTGTGTTTGTTTTCTGAATTTGTTTTGGGATTTTGGTTGGTTGGTTTTTGCTGCCCGATAGTAGTCTTGATGAGGAAACTTGTGTAGTTCTTTGAACAAAACCTCTTGTCCCTTAATGCTAGATACAGGGAAGGGTACAGCACATGTAACATTTCTTATTCCATAACTATCCGTTACTTACAGTTCTAGAATTTTTTGGACAAAAGTAACTAATTCTGCAGCAGAAACAAAGTAGTTCTCTGGAGTTTTCTCCAGTTTGTGTTGTTTTTTGTTTTATATAACACTGTTTTTACTTGTCATTGAAGAATGATGATTCCAGAGGACATGTGCTCAGCAGTCCTTCACCAGCAGGCAGTCTCTCATCTGAAATATCCCCAGCTCATTCGTGCAAGATGAAGAACAAACCAAGCAACTCTGGAGACATTCAGAAGTAATTCAAGTCTTCCTTCTTTAATTATTGATCTGGTTTTTGGTAATAGTGTTCCTCTGCTCCGCTTGCTTCCTTGGAATCCTGTAGTCCAACTTCACTGGATAATCTGGGGCAAATGTAAATGTTGAATGTTAAATGTTAAAACATCTCCTCGTAGGATAATGTAGAAGAGAAGGGAGACACCTGCCCTTCTCTTGTTGTTTTTGTTTGTCAGAATACGAGTCTGAACATCTTGATTCATGCAAAGGACTGATAATTCAAGGAAAGAAAAGTTTAAAAATGTATACTTTTTTTTTTCCCCTTTTAAGGTATTTATCTCCAAAGCTTCATCATCCATCGGGATCAGCATCATTCTCTAGAACAACAGAAGTAGGCCGAAGTGACTCTGGCTCTGTGGTAACTAGAATAATTTTGTTATAAATCTCGGTGTTAGTAATTATGGGTTATTTTCCCCTTGCCTATAGGATTGCCAATCCTATATCCCCTTGCACATCAGCGCTGGGCGGTTTATCTTGCCCTTTTTGAACTACCTTCTGTATTCATGAGTCCTCAAAGTGGAAAGGGAAAAAACCATGCTTGACAGTCCTCAGGTGCACACCTACGGCTTACTTTGATAGTTAACCTTGTGTAGCCTTTCAAGTACCTTACCTAAACATCTTCAGTGAGCTCTGGATTGTGACCGATGGTGTATAAAACTAAAATGATGGTGATGGAGCTCACTGGAGGAGGTCGCACGCTGATTTTCATCATTCCGTAGGTCGGTCTGTCTTATCTTTCCTGTTAGGCTTCAAAAGAAGATGAGCAGGCTTGAACAGTTGATTTTAGTCATTGATAAGAGGAGAATGCTGCAGTTGTGTTTCCAGTCCTTTAGCTAGGCTTCTGTAGGTTGTTTTAAATCTTTTAATTATTACAAAACAATTATGTATTTTTTTTAAAAGAGAAGAATCCCAGTTAATATCTCCGAGTAGATATGAGCAGTGCAGCTGTGAGGAGCGAGATTTGCATTTTATTCATACCCATTGGCTTTTGATAAATTTACTTTATTAGCGATCTCTCCCTTTTCTTCAGGAGACCAGTACCAATGAAGGCAGCAGTTCTGCATGGCAAGATGAGCAAGAGGAAATGCCAACACTGTCTCCACAGCTGACTGGTGTGATTAAAGATTCCAGTGTTAAGGATTCGTTTTTGGAATCCTGCATGAACTATTTCAGTGCCTCAGCTTCAGGGCAAACTGCCTCTGGCAAGCAGGAAAAAACACTGGGACCAAACTGTCTAGGAGACGAAGTTCCAGATGCACTTCATGGAAACACAGAAGGGGAAGGGTCTAGAACAGTCCTTCATCGATCCAAAGGAGATGATGATGGAACAGAGTCAGACAGTGGCAGTTTAACACACGTAGAAAGTGTAAACCTTGAAAACTCTGCTGAAACTCGTAGCTTTATTCAGTCAGCAACAAATGCTGTGATGTCTGACAGCAAAAGTGTAGTATGTGATCTCGTGAAGGTGGCCAGGCACTCAGATGAAGAGAAACCAGAGAGACTGCAGAACACTAAGGAGACTCCAAAAAGAAAGTCAGTGGAACCACCAGCTGAAGCAGTGATTGACTTGTGCGTGCTTGATAAGAGGAGAAGAACTTCTGCGGAAAGGTTGGAGGACCAAGGGGAGCAGATAAATGATTTTAACTTGCAAATGCAGAAAGCCTTTGAGCAGGAGTTGTATGAAAGGCGTATCCAAGAGGAGCAGGACAGGCTTCTGGCTCTGCAGCTACAAAAACAGATCAACAAGGAGGAAAGGACACTTAATCGACAAAAGGGCTCTCCAGATGAATATCTTCTTCGCACCAAAGCGCCTCAGCCTGCGAAGGACTCTCCTGCTAGAAAGGGAAGTTCTAAGATGGCAAGAGATTCAAAGGTAGCAAAAAAACAGGCTGAAACAAATCACCGCAAGACTCGGAGAGGTTCTTGCAATGAAAACTGGCAGTCCCCTACCAGAGTCCGAATGAAATCACCCAGCATCAAGGGAGGAAAAGTTTTGAATTGTGTGGTTAATACCAGTGATGCAAATGATATTTGCTCGCTGCCTAAGAATAAGCAAAAGACGATCCTTCAGATGTTTAAAAGCTCTGTTGCAGAGTAGATCAACAGAACCACAGACACATGGTGGAATGAGAATTAAAACCGTGGTAATGCTTTCTGCTGGGATAGGCAAAACTTCCTGGAAACAGTTCTGAAGTTGTCGGTTTTGAGGGGGATCACTTTGGGCTACAAAACGTTGTGTATTCTGAGAAGTTTTAATAGTGTACGCCCCCAGACTTCAAAAAATTCTAATTGGTCTTTTCTTGACCACAGCTTATTTTCCAGCACTTGCATTTATATAATTTTGAATGTGAATACTATTTGCGTTTAAAAACAAAAATAACTGATGGTCTTACCTTAAAATGAGAATTCGGAAAGGATGCATGTTGCACGGAGGAAACAAGCAAAAAAACCTCTGTAGTTCAGTTTTCTGCCAAGCGCGAGGTTGAAGCTTCACTCAGCACAACTGCCGTTCTGTTAAATTGAAGCACGTTACTGGAATTTAAGTTATTTGTTGAATTGCATTGTTCGCACAACAGTTAACAAGAGTATAACTGGACAGCCAGTCTTGCAGACATGCTCTTTCCAATATCCTAACCCCGTTCTTGGACAAAGAGAGGAAAAAAAAAAAAGATCTTTAGATCTTTCTCCCACTGCCAAAACCAAGGCTCTTTCATAGATGCAGGTAGTATAAGTGGTTGTGGGCTTGTATTTACCTCTGTTCATAGAGTTCACTTCTGCAGATCTGACTCTCACTGTCAGTAGGAAAAAGATACTTCTCTTTTCTTGTTGCTAGTGTTCTGCAACTTTATTCTCGTACGATAATATTACCTATATTTAGTGCTATTTAATTTTCATAATCAGACTAGTTTGATTTAAAAACACATAATATTAAAAAAAGAGTTAGTCCAGAAGACAGTTATGATGGAGAATGTTAAACCAAAAGGGGGAAAAGCAACTTAAAACTGGAGTTGTCAGTAATGACATAACTATAATGAAACATTCACGTAAGTGCCATGCCCGGCTGTAGCTTCCCCCTTGCCCCCTATTTTTAGAGGGATTGCCAAGTACTGTCTTCCAGTTGGGTTTAAAACTAACCTCATTCAAAAGAATTACAATTTAGGTATGTGGGGAAGTTGAGGCTGGTGAAGAGTTGACCAGCTGCTTCTCAGCAGAGGAAGTATTTTTGCCAGATTGTTTTATCTGTTGCTATTACGAAACCATCTTTTGGCCATTTTTTTGCTTGTAATGAGATACTCTTCCACGGTACATGTTTGAAAGAGAGCAAAGCACCAATGTACGTTGCTGAAGTGTGTGTGCTAGTCACCAAAGTTAGCAAATGTTTTAAATTTGTCCTGTTTTTGAAACTCATTGAGGAGCTATAGACTTTAACTTGGTTCTGGGAAATTTGTAACAAAATACTTCAAAGCAGTATCTTCTGATGTTTTAAGTTTTAAACAAAACGAAACCTGATATTTTATTGAAAGCATGAACAGCACATCAAGCCAAAAATGTGAATTGTTTTTTTTTTTTGCCTGCATGTCTCTAGTAATGGTGGGTTTCTCGTAAATAAATGATCTATTCTAAGATGCTTTTTGAGACAGTTACAACAGGTGACCAGTTGCAAATCATTCACTTTTCCACTTGCTGCCTCAACCATTGTGCTGGAAGCCTTCCTTCAATATAGATCTATTCCTGTTTAATCCTTACCTTTGTTCGTGTTGTTTTGTCTTACCCGTGCAGTCAAATATAATTCTTCATTAATTAAGTGTTCTTTGAGGCAGAGACTCCTTTCATGCTAGTGACGCTTGGCCTTTCCAGTCATGATAAGCATGTAAGAAGTAATCTCTCAATTTTCAAAACAGATGAGGAGAAAGAGTTTACTTTTTAAGTTTATTCAGCCTCCTTTTACGAAAGTCTGATGTCTATTTTTAACTTGCTCAAAAGATGGTCCCTGCTCTGGCATGCAGCTCCTCTTTCCCAGGTCACGTCTCCGGATGACTGCTGCCCATTCGCAAGAGCATCTGAGCAGAGGCACCACGTGCTGCTCTGATTTATTGCTGTTTTGGTGTAATGAGTTGTTTAGGATTACAGAGCACATTGAAAATGGTTTGGAGTGGTGCGGGGCAGTTCCTGGCCTCTTCCCACACAGTTCACCCCTGCAGCCACCTGCTGCCAAAACCCTAAGTTTATGCCTGACGCAACTGTCTCTGCAGTTTGAGACACTTGTTTCTATGGTCCTGACGTCCCTGCTGTACCCCTCTTAAGGGTTTTGAATGTCTGCCCTGTTCTTTTCAATCACTGCCTTTAATGTCTAGCACTAAAAGAGCCTGAATCTCAAGTGTTTTGAACTACTGGCCATTAAGAAATAATCTTGCACGTATTACAAATTCTGTATTTTTCGGGGATTGACCATCGTTATGCTTGCAGTACAGCAGTGCTGGCTTTGGAGTTGCTTTTGTGGCCACGTCCTGATGTTTGAGAGAGACTTGGTGAAAAAGAAAGAAAGGGAAGCATGTGTGGTCATACAGATAAATTCTAAAGAGCTGAACGGAATGAAGCTAGAAATTAAATATATATCCCCTAACGGCTTTGGTCTTCATTAAGGTTAATCTACTGCTCTCGTTTTGTGGCTGGCTCTGTCTCTGATACTAATTAACATTAGTCATGAGATAGGAGGCATTTTGTTTAAAAAAAAATGGTATGAGAGCTCGCTAATTCAGTAGGGTCATGCAGTCTCGCCGAGTACACCTCAACTAGATGCAGTGAGCTGCCTTTCACAGCTCACTGTCAATGACAGGGTTCCAAACAATTGCTGTGTTCAATACCAGTTTCATTCCCTTTTCCTCCACAAGCCACTCTGTGGATTCTTTCTTTTCCCTTTCAGTGTGTTGATTATGTGTCTCTTCCGTATAAGGTTTATGAAACGCACAAATCTAATCCCAATTAAAAGATCGATAAGGGCTTTTTGCATGTTACTCTTTAGTCTTGCACAGACTTACTTCCTTACCATTGATAGCAAATCCTGCTTCTGTGATTCCATTGAAAATAAATACAAAAATTACAGAAATTAGCCATTTCAAAGGTCTGAAATAGTACAGAAGTGTATTTTGGTGTGTGTATCTATTGGAGGGTGTGTTAAAAGTATTTGGGGGTTATTTGTGTTTTTCTAACTTACAGGATTTTGTCCTCAGTGTAAGAATGACCTCTTACATAAGAATCATTTTTTTACGCAGAAGGGAAAAAGGTGAAACTAAAAAATTGATCATTAGCTAAAACCCAACCTTAACTGCAAAAGACACAAGATCTATAACCTGTACCAGCAGCTGCATCTGAGCTGAGGTCCCGAAGGTCCCAAAGATGATCGCATTCCTCACTGCGTGCATGGCATCACCAGGCACCTCTTTGGCCTGTCCTTTTAGATTTTTCTTGTTAGAGGGTGGAATTTGGCCACTGCGCAGTGGATTTCGGTTGTACCAGCACCCTGTTTCCATTGCTACAATCCGGGAACTTTGAAGCTGGTGAAATCAGCTTTGACTCGTTTAATGGTGTTTGTAAAGCAAGAGTCTGTACTTAGGCTGGCTGAGTGGGTGTATCGGTTCACTGCTGCTTGAAAGGGTGAGCTCACCTTCTGCCTTCAGCTAGCTCTAGTGGTTCATTTGTCCCCTTTGTGAACAAGTTCAGCTCATGTAACTGCCAGGAAAGAAAAGCAAGTACGAAAAAAAGTACTTTGACAGGCTTGATCATTTCCCAAAGAGCCAGAGCTGGTGTGGGGATGGAAGCTAGGTAAAGAAGGAAAAGAGGGAAGAGGTCTGCCTGTTTTCATGGCAGTAAGTTTTTAAATTCTTAGACTTCTAAGGAGGCTTCTGCTTTCTGTGGTACTCGCTTTAGCTGACACTCGTTAATGACAAGGTGCTCTGCAGCACTCCAGCCTGGTGACAGTATTGGCAGCAAGCCAGCCACATACCCTGCTA
>NW_009612561.1:11423-11650 GCF_000690535.1 Cariama cristata
TGGCCCCCCACCTTGGTGACAGTACGGGCAGAAAGCCAGCCACATACCCTGCTATGTTGTGAAACTACTGAAAGTAGTAAAACGTTCCTTTTCTACAGGTGCAATTTCTGCAGGTAGCATAGGGATCAAAACCACCCAGCCTGCTTGTTGTTGAGGGTTTTTCTCTTCTGACTTTGAAGAACTGTCAGCGAAAGCAAGGGGTGCCCTGTAATGGGCTCCCTCGACAG
>NW_009612561.1:11715-11953 GCF_000690535.1 Cariama cristata
CGTGTGCGTGCTCGGGGGCGACGCCAAGCGCCTGCCAGACCCCGTGCTTCACCACAGGCGCCTGCGATGAGGTAAATCTGTGTGGAAGCTCTGGCCTCGTGTCACCGGCGTTTCAGTACCATCGCTAGCGCCTGTGCTCCTCGAGTCCCGCGATTACTGAAAGCGGAGAGTCGGAAACGTAGGAGGGAAACCCTTCCCAGCCGCGGTAGCGTTTGAAAAGCCTCGGAGGCCGCTGAGG
>NW_009612562.1:0-5670 GCF_000690535.1 Cariama cristata
TCCCTGGGGAGAGGGGAGGGGAGGAGAGGAGAGGGGGGCTGGAAATGCTGCGGCCCCGGCCGGGCAGCCTGGAGAGCTGCAGCATCTCCGGGGCTCCTGCCAGCCGCTTCTGCCAGTCCCCGGCTTCCTCGCTGGGTTTGCAGCTGGAGGTAAGTATGTGCAGGGCTTCTCTGGTTTTGCATGGACGTGGAGCCCTGCGTGGGTAGTCCATCCCCCAGAAGGCTGCCCAGTGAAACCTGCTACCGCTTTCCCCATCTCTTCTACCCGGTGTGTCTGTGTCCTCAGAAGGAGCTGTGCCTCGTCTGTCTCTTCCCTTTCTCCACTGGACTTGCAATAAGTGAGAAGGCTCAAATGAATGATGAATTAAACGCTCCTCTTAGTGCCCTTCTTGGCTGGGTAGGGACTAGAGCCTTCTGCTGAGAACATAGTAGCTTTTCTTACCTGTTGCTGGTGAATTCACTTCCAGCCCTTTCCCCTTTCAGCCAGCGTCACTGCTGCTACAGCACAGCAGTGATGTGTTTGAACTCCTTCCCCATCCCTAGACTTGGTACAAATGACCGTCAGACAAATTAAAGGCACTGCCTGAAACTTCAAGAGGCAAATTGATAATGAGGGTTATCGGCCTGCTCACTTTGGGGACACCACTGTCCTCTATTTCATCTCTAGTCTGATCTGGACTCTCCTCAGTAAGGTCGAACGCTGCCGGGGCAGCACAGCAACACACGCAGGTATCACCCTCTTCCTTTCCTAGGAAAGCTCTAGGGCTCCAGAGCTGCAAGAATCTCAGCTCTCGACTCTGTGACTGTCTCAAACCCCTGCGTATTGCCACAAGCATTTGGTAGGAGAATTGATACCAAAAGCCCAACTTCTGCATTTCCTCTGTTTCAAGCGTGGCATGAGGCTGCCTCAGCGAAAGGCAAATTCCCTGGTATGTGCAGAGGTAAACGGAGCTTATACGTCTGTTCCCCTATGGTGGATTTTATTCTTTTCAGTGCAAAATGTAGCAACTGTGTTTACTGCTTAGCTACCCAAAAACTTTAAAAGATGGTGCTGAGGGTCCCCCTTCGAGGACGGTAGTACCGCATCGGCCAGGTAACGTCTGCGCCCTGACCCCTCGGCTCTCCAGTAGCGCTGTGCTGCTCTATGGGTACTTAGGAAACTGAAGGGAAACGTCTTAATTTTGTTTCTTGTCATCAAATAAATCTCTCCAGCAAGACTGAGATCTGGTGCACAGGCTGCCTTTCAGAGCCGCTGGTTCCTACAGCTTTGCTGCCTTGGCCCCCCCTTCTGCACTACATGAGCTCCTGGACAGGTATTCACTACCGTTCCGTTGGCTTTCAACTCCTGTTACGAGATCTGGCATTTGTCCCAGATGTATTTCCTAGTAGTGATTGCACAACGGTGTGGTGCAGTAGTGGTACAGGAAACCAGCCGAGACGTATGACTTGTTGTTAGATAGAAATCTCCCTGCTTAGTTGTTTGTTCTAAAGCTGCTTTCAGCAGTGCTGAGGGACGTTCTCGTTTTCCACCACTTGGCCCTTGCGTTCAGCAGTGATTTCTCATTATAATGGGCTTGGATCAGTTACGTGGAGAAGCAAAATGGTTCCTTCGATAAGAAGAGCTTCCTAGGAAACGTTCCACGGATGTATGTTATCAGAACTTGTCAGGTTTTTCGCATTGGCAGTACTTTAAAAATCTTGAGCAAAAAGGCTGGTAAAGCTGCAGAAGAAGATGAAATAGCCTGTGCTGCCTGGGAAGAGGCTGGGTCACTCCTTGCTTGCAGCGGGAGAAACCTGGAAAGATTGCTGGCGGTGGTGTCTCGTGTAGGCAGGAAGCTGGCCAAGAGCCACATTCCAGTAGCCCCCAGCGGTGATTCTGCAGGCCACATGGGGTGTGTCCTAAGCTTTTTTTGCATCCTAAGATTTTATTTTTTTGGGGGGGGGTGAGGAGGAGCAAGCTTTGTCCTTGGTGGATCAGGGTGGGTTTTTGTTTTTTTTTGTAAGGACCTCTAGGCCATGTGGTGTGCTTTGGCAGTACATCAATAGAAACCTCTGCAGCCAGCTGAATTCTTATTTCTAACAGATGGGTTTGGAAACCCCACAAGGAAGGGAGATCTTTACTAAAGGTATTGTAGTAGTCTCAGTAGTGTTATCTGCCCCATCTGCAGTGCATAAAGTTGGCACAAAACCTTCTGACCTTCTGAGGTGTTTCCACCATGCCGGCAGTCCTCCTAGCTGGCAGAGGGCAAGCACAGATGCGCTTGAGCCCCTGGCAACGGGAGTCCTAGCACCGCATACAGCTGGCTGTCTCAAAGCTTGGATCCAATTTGGGAATGTTGCTTCAGTGTGGTATGGTAAGGCAAAGGTTCCATGACTATTTTTTATTTTTTTTTTTTCTTTCCTACCAAGAAATCTTTGCTTTCACTCACTTTCCAGTCAAATCGTGAAAACCCAGAGTTCAGGTTCCTGCACTCCAGAGGCTGGCACTGCAGATTTGGTTTAGTGCCTATGAAATGGGCTTTGCCAATCTAGGACCTGTTTGTTGACCATGCAGACTGGCTTGTAAAGTGGAGTGACTTGTTCTTTCTCTGCACACCTGAGCTGTCACTGCTTGGTTTTTTTTTCTCTTGACAGTGATTCAAGCGGCCTAATTTTGTTTCCTCCTACTTTACTTTGTAGTAAGTGACCACATGAAAAACCCTGCTTAATACGAGTGCACTGACCCTCGCTTCCTCTCCTGGATTAGGGGATGAACTTGGGTAACAGCAGCTTTGGACAGTTCTCTTAAATTCTGCTCTCATCTGGTTTGGTAGAGCAACATTTTCCCCTTGCAGAATGCAGGGAGGGGAAAAAGGATGGGAAGAGCTGAAATGAAAAGCCTTCTAAAAAGAATCTTCCAGTTTTTAGATAAAAAGGGATTGAATGTGCTTAGCTACTGGCAAATCCAGCCCCTCATCTTGGGGACAATAGTCAGCAGCAGTTCCCTGGTAGCTGAGAGTTATCCAGAGGATCTCTCGGCAGAGTTTATGCTGTTACACAGAGGACTGCATACTTTGGAGCCTTCCAGACAGCGGACAGACAAGAGCCCCTAAGGACCTGACTTTAGAAAGAGATGCTGGAGTAGAGTCTGACTTTGCTTTCCTCCGCTTACTACCGAAAGCGGCACGTCTCCTGTGACTTGCTAACCCTGGGCTAATGCTGAACAGCTGCAAGCTTTTGCATGTGAGTCTGTGCTGGCAGAAGTTGTAATAATTTGAGTTCTTGTGCTGAATAGCTCCTAGGTGGCCTCTACAGAACATTTGCCTAACAAATGGGTTTTAGATCACACGATAACATGCAGCAGGCCTGCAGGCACATCTAGATAAACCGCCTGAACCCCTCCTTGAAAAGTACCCTACCAGACTCCTTCAGCCACGCTTTGATTCTGATCTGCCTTTGCTTGGGCTGCCCCAGCGCTGAGAGTGGAAGCAGCTACAAATCTCTTGCAAAATAATCCTGACGTCCTGCCTTTGCACTCCAGATGGACAAAACCACAGTACTGTTATTATTAGGCAGCCTGTATGGGCTTACGGACCCATCTGTAATTCTTCCCCATCCTCCTGCTTTTCTTTCTTCCCCCATCCTCCTTCTCCATAAAAGGGGGGGGAAAAAAAACCCTCTGATGTAAAGTCTGAGACTACACCTAATGATGGTGTAGTCCCCGCTCGGACTGGCTGAGGCATGGAAGAAGAGCTGGCTTTCTGGGGCAGCGAGGTAGCTGAAGGGATGCGAACGGCCACGGTGTAAATCTGTTCACGGCGCTGCCTGTACTCGGCTTGGCTGGGCTGGGAGCTGAACGTGGGACCTCAGGACAGGAGCATCTCTTGTTCCTCCTGCTCTCCCCACAAGCCCAAGTGTGTTCCCAGGTGAACAAGAAAGCGTTCAGTTCCTCGCTGCTCAAGAGTCATCTACTGGGCTCTGGAAAGCTTCCAGGGCTTAATGTGCTGTTTCCCTTCCTCTGAAGTCGGAGATAGTGTTACCAACAGTGCTGGGTCTGTTCCCTTGTCAGACACAGAGCTCTCGCTGAAGTGCTTCTGCACACTGTCTCTTGTCAGTCCTTGTTTTTGTTTTTTTCGTTGCTACATATTTTAGCCATGTGGTCTGCTATTGGGAAGAGCAGCTGGGCGATCTCTGGAGCAGTGCTCTAGCAAGATAGATGTGTGATATCAGGCAAAGGCGGCGTTCTTGAAGTCTTTCTAATTTTGGGTTATTGCAGAGTGGTGTTTTTGTTGTGGGTTTGTTTTTTTTTTTAATGGAAATGTTTTGCACTTCCTACAGCATTAAGCTCTGGCTCTTCTCGAGTCCGAGAGGACTGTGGATTTGGGGCGGTCTGCAGCAGCTTGGTGTAAGCTATTACACAATCAAAGAGTAAGTTGGCTGTACACCGTGATACCGAATAGCTTGTCTCGGAGAGACACAGGCAAATACGATACATATCATATCAGGACTTTGACCTGAGTGCAAGGAGGATGATGTGAAAGGATACCCAAGTACCCTTTGCCTGACAAAGCTGTCTACGGGCGATGTTACTTGGGCTTGATTGCTTCCAACTGGCCTGGTATGGCCACGTCTTTTCCAAGAGCTGTAACTGAAGTGAATAATACTTTCATACAGAAGGCAAAGTAAATCTTGCTAAATGACAAAGACAACATCACATTCCTGGTTCAAATCTAGCAATAAATATCCTGTGTACTGATGAATCTGTATCTGGAGCCTTGAGTGCCAGAGGGTCTTGTTTCAATTGGAGTAGGATGACTCTTTGTTAATCGTAATTAAAATCGGCAAGCAGGAAACAACAGATGGTAATCAGAGTTTGATTTTTTTTTTTTTTTTTTTTTCTTCCCTTGGAATCCCTAAGAGTTGATCCTCAGGTGCAGAGCACTTCTAGAGCTACTATGCTAAACGCAGTATTAGGGGGTTGTGTTGTGTGGGTTTTTTTTGTTGTTGTTGTGTTTGTCTTGTTTAGTTTTAAATTGGCTACCACAGTATGCTCACTAAAAATGACTTAGCCGGGATATGTTGGCTGTACCTACTGTCGTTAAATGAAACTGCATAAACTGACATTAAAATACAAGCTGCCCTTCAAACAGCACTACCAATGAGCTCACTTATTCTCATGTATGCATTGCCATTGCGCTGGCTTTGTTAGGCTGAGCTCTTGTCTTCCCAGGGATTTCACCCGTTTGTCCTGGGTGCAGTGCCTCTGCGCTAGCATGTTGGCATAAAAATGTAAGCGCAAGTCTGCTGCAAAAAAAACTTGTAGACAACTTTGGTGGTGTAGGTTTGTTTTTTGTTTTGTTTGGTGTTTTTTTTTGTGTATGTGGTTTTTTTGTTTTGCTTTGTTTTTAACGGGGGGAGAACAAGGCATTTGACAGACGACCACAGTGAATTTCAGGAAAGTTTATTCCTTCAGTAGGGAGTCAATAACTAGTATACGCATGCCTTGCAGTAATGTTTCCAGAGTTCTCTGGACACAGGAGGCTTTTGATCTCTTTGATCAAAACTCCTTGCGGTGGGGGAAGAGGAGAAGCAGCGTACATGGCTGGTGGCTTGAAATGGCTGTATCTGATTGCGCTGCCATGAGCTCATCTCCATCCTCCTCTCCACATGTTCCTTCTAGTCACTGTAGGGA